>NC_056747.1:1214926230-1214928730 GCF_019279795.1 Protopterus annectens | reverse complement strand
CAAGATTCCTTCCTTTCAGATGTTTTCTCTGCAGACATTATTTCCTCCTGTTCTACCCCAGGCCTTTCTGGTATCTCTGAAATTCAGAGATGCATACCTTCACATCCCTATCTATTATGTCTTCAGGAAATGTTCGCATTTCTCTCTGTTCCTTGCATTTTCAGTTCTCTGTTTAGCCCTTTTGCCTCTCTTCTGTCTCATGGTTATTCACCAAATGCCATGTTCCTGTCATTGCTTTTTGTAGGGTTTGAGGAATATAGATTTTTCCCTATCTAGATGATCTGCTTATTTAAGCTGCTTCCCCAACTCTCTACTTCAGGATCTCAAGTTTACTGCTACCCTCTTAGTCTGGGGTTTAACATAAACTTCAAGAAATCAGTTCTAATACATTCCCAGGGTCATATTTTCCTTGGCTGTAGACTTCATACAGTCCCTGTGCTGGCATCTCTGCCTGTCACCAAGGCTCTGTCTCTGCCATTTTCCACTCTCTTCTTCCTCTGGCATCTGTCACTACCAGGGAATTTCTCAGTGTTCTTTAGTTCATGGTTTCCACCCTTCCCATGCTCCCTGTTGCTAGGCTCCATATGAAGAAGCTTCAGTGGTATCTCAAGTCAGTGTGGTTTCAACATTGTCACTCTACAGACTTCTGGTACCTTTCCTTTCCTGTCTCAAGCTCAAGCTTAAGTGGCAGATTCATCAGCTCTATCTCAACCTGGGGTTTCCTTTCAAGTTCCATTTCTGACTTAGCTGTTAATAGAAGCCTCAGACAGGGTGGGGTGCCACCTATGGCTTCCTCAAGGTTCAGGTTCTCTGACCTCCTCATCAGAGGTCGGATCACATCAGTGTATAAAAGATGAGGGCTTTGTTTCTGTCTCTCTTGGCTTTTAATCCTCTTTCATCATAGGCCCCTCAAAGTTTTCACAGTGCCACTATGAAGAGATATGTGAACAAGCAAGGGGGCACAAGGTCCTATCTTCTTTGCCGACTGGCTCTTCAGGTTTGGGATCTAGCAGTTCAGTATCAAGTGACTATTCAGGCAGTTTATATTCCGTCATTGCACAGTCTAGTGGTAGACTCTGAGCAGGTCCTTGCATGCAAGCTGACGAGTGGATGCTTCGCAGAGATGTGTTTCTGGACATTGTCAATCAGTGGGTACAGACAACTTCCTATATTCTGTTCCAGAGTCCCAAGTCCTCTGGCTTGGAAAGTAGATGTCCTATATTTTTCATAGGGGATATTTCTGTATGCCTTCCATCTCCTTTCTCTGTTACTTCAGTTCTTGTACATCAGGCAGGAGTCTCCCAGAATCTCGCTAGTGGCCCAGTCAGCATTGGTTCCCTCTTTTTCACTTGGCCTGGGACATTCACAACAAGTTACCTTACCAGGTGGATCTTAAGACAGGGATCTCTTAAACAGCTCACTTGTCCATTCTTCATCTGATGCTGTGGATGATAGGGTTCTGATCTCTTTCAGGCACCTCTTTTCTGAGGGCGTGCTTCAGGTTTTGCACGAGACCAGGAAACCCACTGCTAGGAAGTCATGCATGTCCAAATGGAAACGATTTTCTGTATGGTGCCTCTTTTTTTGCCATCAGGATTCCTCTGTCTGTGGAGGATCCTCTGAATGTTCTTCGTGTTTCACTGTTGTAGTCATCACCTGTGGGTTATCCCTGCTGTGGTAGCCCTCGGCCGCCCCGAATACCAGAGTCATTGTTTTTGTGCACCAGCTGATGTTGCCTATACTCTAAAATTACAACATGAGGAGACTTTTTTAGTTTTCATCTCTTCTTTGGCAAAATTAATTGGGAGTGTTAATAGTTTTTTTATCGTTCTTAAAGAAAATGTTAAGTTGTTTGGTAAAAGGGAAGTTGGTTCTTCATCCATAGTGAGCATGTCATTTCTTCCAGCAAAATCTCAACGTAATTGGCAAAAATTGTGTACTTGTTGAATGTTAAAATACCATAATGTTAGATTATCTTTGGGCTGAATTTTTTAAATTGATGTATTTCTCTTGGCTGGATGCAGCATTAATTTATAAAAGAAATCTTTGTGGATGAAAACTATGATTATTTAGTCATTGTTACAGTACCTAGTCTTGGGAATTCTTGGCTTAGATGTCAGAATTTTACCATCCCTCAGCCACTGGGCACCCTCCCTTCCCCAAGTCAGAGGTATAAAGGGGTCGTCAGTCGGGTACATGTTTACCAGTTTCTGTACGAGTCCTGTGTAGAATGTGTTCAGTTCATAGGTAGGTACTAGGCTATCGGCCCTAGAGCCCATACAGGCCTAGCCAAAAAATGTACCCTGGCTTTTGCCACCCAAGAAATTTATTTTCCTGTGCCCCTGTCGAGTAGAGCCACAGAAGTGATCCCCGGGGTGAATTTCCCATCCAATCATCAAGATTTTTCTTGAAGGGTGCTAATGAGGAGCTCTGTTTGACATAGGTAGTCTGTTCCAGAGTATGGGAAGTCTCTGGGACAGGAATCTATCCCTCCAGCATG
>NC_056747.1:1214896230-1214921230 GCF_019279795.1 Protopterus annectens | reverse complement strand
AACAGTGTAGTGCCTCGCGGGCGGTACTGCACAGCTTTGGGCGTGTCATAGATGATTGTCACATTTGATTGACAGCTTGACTTGACAGTTTGCATCGAGCGCTGACATGCCCGCGACTACTAACCCTGACATGACGCAAATTTCACAGCACTGCCTTTCCTTCTCTCCGGCCTCATTTTGCAACGCTGACTAGCATGGTATGCAATTCCTGAACACTGTCACTAAACTCTGTTTTGGAGCGGCCTTAGGCCAACTGGTGCCCTAGGCAAAAGGGCTCCACGGTGTCCCCATTCTGGTCTACCTACACCAGGAAAATACTATTTGGCCTATGCCTGCCGGCTATTTGCTTGCTGTACTACAGACTACACAGTATTCTGTGATTTACTCAATTACATGTGACCGAACTTTTTCTCCTGCCTCAGCTTTGTTGCCTGGAACTAATAGTCATTGTAAAATTAATGCTTCCAAACCATTAGGATACAAGTCTGTCATAACGTCTTCCACACAGCATGCTTCTCTCTTTCCAATGTTCAGACTCTTGGTGCCCTACAAACAGAAAAAAAAATACCCCGAGCATCTTTGCCCCAATTCCATCTCTGAATCAATAACATATCAGGCCTTACTTAAAAGACAAACATGAGTAATCTGGTCAATAAATAAAAATTTCATGGAATATCTCATCACTGAAAACAGCAAATTCTCTGACATCTCTAGCTCATTGTCTCCAAAGTGAAGCAACGACCAAATATGAGACAATAAATAGCCTTTAGGAAGGCAAGATGCTGATTTCGGAGCAATACCTTATCTTCACCAGGGCAACAACCTTCACTAAAAAAAGTATCCGCTTTGGATTCAGTATCCAGCTATATGAAATAGTGATCATTTTAGTTTTAAACTTCAGAAAACAGCTTCGCACTATCTTTGGATAAAGGTACATGTTTCTCACTGAAAACAGCTTTGCGCTATCTTTGGATAAAGGTACACGTTTCTCACTGAAAGGGCCTTCCACACATCCAGTTGGTAAAAATTCGTTTTCACTAATCTCCGTGAATACACACAGTCGTTTCGTAAAAGAACATGTTTATAAGTATCACGTAACTTATCTTAATCACCCATGCGCTTCTTAGTTGAAGTAATGCTTATATTAATTATATTTTATAAGGCAGTTTGTTTTTTTATTTGTAAACATGGGGATGACTACTTTTGCAAATGCAGCAGATGTCATATGTGTTAGATAACCGCTTTTTAACAGTGTAGTACATCGCGGCCATTTCAGCTGTCAGAGTAACATAATGTGCGTGTTTGTTTACATTGTTTGCAGTTATGGGCGGTCAGGGGAGGGGTTTGCTACTGCGCATCCTGCGAGGTACTACACTGTTAGATAACCCTACCTTCTTCAAGAGAAATGCTTGACTGTTGCAGGTCTTCAGTTTTGTATTCATACCCCAATCGTTAGCTGAACGTCTTGTTCACAGTCTGCTTGCAATGCCACATCATCTGCATGCATCAACTTTTTTATTATTTTATTTTACATTTGTTGACCGGGATAGTCTGACTGGATACATGTCCACTGTCAGTGAAGGCCCGGGGAGAAAAGGTCCAACCAGTTTGCTAATGTAGTCCATCACCAGTACAAACAACAGTGAGCTCAGAGATGAACCTTGATGCACACCCAACCCCATGGGAACTCCTCTGCAAGTCAGAATACTGTTAGCACTTGCGCCACTGGGTCCCTGTACAATACTCTGCACTAATTCTATGAGTTTCTAGGACTTCAGTACATTGCAGGACTGCCCAAACCAGATTTGCCATACGCTTTCTCCAAGTCTGGGAATGCTCATTTGGACTCTGTCCTCATCTTTAGCTTCTCCACTACCTGTCTCACTGCCAACATTGGATTGGCCATGCTACTTCCTGATCTGAATCCAAACTGCTCATGTCCTCTCTTACTTTCTGTTTACTTGTCTATCACTCATCCTTTCCTGCACTTTCTTGAAGTGTGACAGGAGTTTACTACCTCTACACTGCCTGCAGTTGTCAATGTGTAAGGTAATGAAAAAGAAGCCAGCATCATTAGGGAACTTGATATGAGATCATATAACAAAGGACAGGGTAGCAAAATTACAATCTCTTGCATCACCATATATGCTTAGACAGCAGTTATATCTACCCTAATCTATGAATAACAACAAATTGGTTGAGCTTCACATAAAAAAATGCATGAACACAAGAATTCAGTCAACATCTCAGTCTTCCACTGCATAGGCTAATTGTCTGTGGCTGCAAGTTGTCTGTATCATGCAAACCAAGTGTTTAATAAACTTCAAGATACAAAGTATTCTCATTATGGACTACCGTGACAACTGTACCTAACTAGGCTAATGGGGACTAATGTCCCTAAGAAGCTGAATGTGTACAACTGTAGAGCATATATGCATATAAATATCAGGAAGTCACAGTTAAACACTCATGTTCCTGGACCTTTAACCTCAAACAAGACTAGACTAATCTAAAAGTCCACAAAGTACAAATGCATACACGCACGTACAAGCATATAGTCAGATAAATCCATTCCCTCAAGAAACAAACTGACCAACCATGATGTATTCCGGTAAAACAAACAGAACTGAAATAAAAATAAATAAAAAATGGTGGACGATCCCAACTAGGAGTAACTAACCACCCTCAACGGAAGTTATAATAGGAAATTTTTGAAATAAATAAATGTATAAAATGTTAAAACCCCCTGTTTAGTAAAAAAAAAAAAAAAACAGAAGACACAAAATGCATAATCTGTTCCCGTTTATTCCTCAGCATGCACCAACAGAACAGGAGCTGAAACCACTGACTTATCACAGCCTTACACTCTGTCATAAATAAAACATTGCACTTACCTGAATACTCAGCACCTATCTGGTGTATTTATGGTTCACACAGTCTTCTGGTAGTGGTCTTCCTCTACAAAGATGACAATTTTAAAATAATTCCTTCAAAAAATTAGCCATGTATTTGTAACCAGGCATGGCTCAACAGGACTGTTTCTCCTTTTACAAGAGAAAAGATTGCAAGAAAGTCTCCATCAGCTTTCCTCTCTGTGTTCTGAACTGAGCCAAAAACCCTGCAGAAGTTCAAAACATGTCATGCCTCCCACAGCCATACCCCACCACTAATGGCTCCTGTGCCACTTTTCATAGCTTGAAATTAGAATCCCTTAATTATGAAATATTGACAGAATGGGAATCTGTCAGACCTGAAGAATGAACCTGTCTCCACCACCTCGTTAATGTGAATGGGGACATTTTCACCTCTTTTCACTGTCTCATTGAGATGCAGAGAAGTTTTTACTTGCCTTCACACTTACTGTGGTATTGTTTTTGCCACAGAAGTTTTGTTTCAACAGAAGATTCAAATGATTACTGAACTCCAACATTTAGCTAAGAATAATGAGCTCAAGTTTATAGTAAATATCTTAAAAATTCAATTACTATGACCTTACCACATAGTGTAACACTTCATGAAAATCCTTATAGTAATTACACAATGTTTGTCAAAATGTAGGTGATATAATTCATGAAAATTGTGAAAAGTGTGTGAAGACTGAGATGAAAGCTGACAGTTTAAATCCCTGTTTAAGGGCAACGCTGACACAGACTGACTACTTCAGAATACTTTTCAAATGATCATATTTTACTAGGATCCATGCAGATTTTTTTTTAATTTTTTTTTTATTTTCAGTTTGATTACCGGGGAAGTCCACTACAGATGACTGTATGGTCTCTGTCCCTCACTAGCACATGGCAAGTGATACAAAAAATCATTCTTCTACAGTAACTGAGGCATTCTGAACTGGATTGTGTGACCACTTTAGCTGTGACCTAGTAGCTGAGTAAAAGTATGCATGCAAAACAATTGATCAATACTGCTGTGCATTCCGGAGTCACCTACTGTAAATTAGGAAGGTTTGTGCTATGAAATATTTTTTATTTATTTTGACATTTGTTGACTGGATTAGCCTGACTGTGCAGGTGCCTTTTTTCATCAGAGACCTAAGGAGAAAAGCTCCATAAATATACAATCATAATACAGTCAGAGGAATACCATAGGTCACAGTACAATTACTATCTATACAAATTACAATACAATTATTCATACAGTTATAACAGAATGAAGGAGTCATTACACATTTTGAAGGATTCAGATAATACATAAGAGTAAATAGTTGCTTTCAATACAGAAAGATCACAATACATTTATAGTAGAATAAAGGGCACTTTAAACATTTTGAAGGGTTCAGGTGAAGCATATGAGTAAACAGTTACCTTCTATACAGAGAATGCAAATAGTGTTAGGTTGTGACAACAAGATCAACATGGAATGCAAACATTGCGAAGTTATGACAATAAGATCAACATGGAATATGCTAAACTATCAGAAATGGAGAAAAACAATATGACCTATTTTGTGGAAAAATAGGTGGGAGGAATAAAAAGAAAATCAGGGGGTGAGTACAGAGGAGGTAGATTAGGTTGGGTCAGTACATGAACAGGTCCAGGAGTTTAATGTAGTTTCTTTAAGTGTTTTTTTGTAACAAATAGTGTCAGAAATCAGTCTAACATGTAGGGGCAGTTTACTCCAGGATTTGGCTACTAAGTGATTATAGAGAAGTTTTCCAATTATTTTACTGAGTTTATATATCTCAGGGAGATGTTGATCAGAGCTGCAGAGAGTCTGTGTAGGAGTGCAAAGGGAAAGAAGTGTAGCCGGAACTGGACAAGAATTAGATCAATTAAGGATACTGTGAAACAGATGTAGTTGAGACAGAAGGAGTTGTTGCAATCCAGGCCACTGAAGGTTTTTAGGGATAGGCAATGGTGTGAGTGATAGGGTTAATTTGCTGCGAATCAAGCAATATTACTATAGGTAAGTTCCAGTTTATTCAAGAGTTTAGCTTGTAAATTAGTGAGAATTGCAGTGGGATATAAGAGGGTGGGTAGGAGGTATGCCTGAGAGAATAAAACTAATTATACCATGACCCCCCATTCATATTCCAAAACGTGCACGCTGATTGGCCAGCGTGCCCGTTGTAAATCGAGTTATACAAATGGAAAAAGGTCCGGTCGCCTGGACTTTTTTCCATTAGTATAACTCTCTTTTTAAAACACTGTCTCGCTATGTTAAATGGGTTTGACATAGCGAGACAGCTTTAAAATAAGCAACGGAGATCTCCGTTGCTTATTTTAAAGCTGTCTTGCAATGCTAAACCCATTTAACATAGCGAGACAGGTTTGAAAAAAAAAAGCAACGGAGAAAGCAAGATCTCCGTTGCTTTTTTTTTTTTACTGTTTCGCTATGTTAAATGGGTTTAACATAGCGAGACAGTTTTAAAATAAGCAACGGACATCTCCGTTGCTTATTTTAAAGCTGTCTCGCTATGTTAAACCCATTTAACATAGCGAAACAGTAAAAAAAAGCAACGGAGATCTTGCTTTCACCGTTGCTTTTGCCCATAGCTCTGATGTACTGCGCAGGTGCGCAGTAAGTCAGAACTGCCGCGGATGCCGGACATCTGCAGAAGGGCAGTAAACAGGCATTATACTATGCCATTATTTAAGAAAAGTAATAGTTTCTTTTCTTAAATAATGTCATGGTATAATAGCAATAGCCCACTTCTGGGTGTGGGTAATGCTGTATTTACCCACGGTTGGCTTTGTTTGGTCCGGGCTTACCTCGGGACCAAACCACGCCAACCATGGGTAAATCCAGCATTACCCACACCCAGGCGTGGGTTATTGCTATAATAATCCTCCCCTAAGCCCACTTACAATTCTAAGTGTAGTAGCTACTAAAGCAATTTTTTTCTCTATTGCTTAAACTACCCAGGCAAACCTCCTCACCTTCCTCTCCTCAACAAAAATACTAATTGCATAAGCTTCTAAACATTTAAAGTTTTTAATGTTTTAATCTTTTCTTTGCTTTTTATACATATGGCAATCTTTTTACCACTGAACTTAATTGAAATTGTTAAAACTTTTTGCTTTGAGCAAGCTGATATTGGTATTGGAGTCTATTTTTGTACAAAACTGTTAATTGTAATGTTATCTGTCTCTGAACTCTTCTTTGTAATTAAAATTGTTGTTAATGTGGAGCTTTTCTCCCCGGGCCTCCACTGAAAATGGGCCCCCAAGCCCAGTGGACCTCCCCAGTAATCAAATAAATAAATAATATATAAATAAATAGTATGTCAGCAGCAATTAAGCAGTGTCAGCAAACTACCACACAACATATGAACACCTACAAAGTGGAAACTTTAAATGCCCACAGTGTAGCCTATTGCAAAATGGTATGCAACTGAAGGGAAGATGCAGGATGTCCTTCAAGGATGCATCTGCAGTCATAACATATGGGTTGTCCTGCCTCAGGCAGCCCTTTGGTCGGCCGGATTCCAAAGTCTGGGTCTGGCCTCGGCTGATGTCGCACTTTCCCCGACGTCAGAGCGTCTGGGGTATAAAAGCATCAGCCGATGCCATTTTCCCCAGTCTTTCTTGCCACGCGGTGCCCGAAGCAGAAGCTATTCGCAAGTGCCGGTCGGTCAGATCCAGAGATTTCAGCTACCGAAGACTTAGAAAAAGGCTAAGTACCCCGTTGGGGACTCTTTCTTGCCTCCGCCGATGTCAGACAAAGTAGATAATTGTTTAACTTGTGGGAAACAAATACCTCATAAAGATTTCCATTCTTACTGCCTTCTTTGCTTAGGCCCAGACCACGACGTATCGGCCTGTTTAGCCTGTGCCTCCTTCAACCGACGAACTCTTAGACGCCAGTCGGAGTTTGCAGAGGAATTTTTTGGAGCCGCTTTTGCTTATAAAATGCCGTCGGAGACTCCGACTTCACATATGGTCAAAACACACAAGGAAAAGGACCGACACTCGCGGCCCGCGGTTTCGGCTGAAACCACGGCTAGGCCTACCGCGAGTGTCTCGGTTTCGGCCGAAACAGAGTCCTCGGCTATTCCTTCTTCCGAAACCATACTTCCGACCGCCGAGGCCCCTGCTGAGTCGGCTTCAGAACTACCTACCGAAGCTAGTGTTCAGGATTTGTCCGACACCATACCTTTGGACATTTCTACCCCTGCACGTGGGGCTGCTAGGCCCCCAGCTTCTATGTCCATTAAGGCCTTTTCCAGGGCTAAAGCTGCCAAACTTTCAAAAGCTTTGCCTGCCAAATCTACACCCCAGAGGCCTTCCTCTAGTTCTCAGATCCTCAGCCTGGCTGAGGACCTTGTCTCCTTAATTAGGGGTTCACAACCTCACCTAGACAGGGCCTCTCAACCTCCTCCAGACAAAAGGCCCAAGACTGACCCCTCTGAACCTCACTCCTCAGATGATTCCACGGATGGATCCGAGTTTTCAGACCACCAGGAAGGGGCTTTCTCGCCTTATGAGGATTCAGATGCAGAGGAATCTATCCCTTCGGCCTCCCCTCCTGAAGAGTTTTCCTTTGGGGAGACTTTACACTCCATGAGAGAGCACTTTCAATGGCAAGGTCAGGATTTCTCTGATTCTAGAAAAAGATTACGGACCTTTTTGCATTTGCCTCAGCATAGGCCCTTAGCTATACCTCCTGTTCTAAATGTAATTGATGATGTGTACAATGATGTCAGTACAGCCCCTGATACTCTTCCTCCGGCCCCTGCCAAACCTGACAGATATTACAGGGTCCCGGATTCTCATTTCCATCTGTATAAAGCCCATTCTGCAGACCCAGAAACTATTTCTCAGGGCCCTAAAGGGGTTGCAGCCGCTACTGCCAAAAATCCCCTACCCTCTGATAGAGAGTCTAGAGCTTTAGAGAGATGGGGTAAGAAGGTGTATACATCTGCAACTCTTTCTGTCAGGGCATTAAACTGTCAATTCCATATGATACAGTACCAAGAGTATTTGTTAGATGAATTGAATAAGAAACTTTCTTCTCCTGAACCCCTAGACCGTAAATCCCTTCAGGATTTGGTACATAACTCACAAAAGGTTAGTAATCATTTCTTAAAATGTGGCTATGATGCACTGGAGGCTTCATTTAGATCAGCTATGACTGGGGCAGTTATTCGTAGACATGCCTGGCTGAAGGCGCAATCTTTGCCAGACCAAGTCAAAGCTAAACTCCTCGATGCTCCAATGGAGAAACAACATTTATTTGGCTCCCCTGCTCAGGAGATTTTAAAAAAGGTTTAAGAAAAAGCAAAATCTGTGCAAACAGTTAAAGATTTCCTGCAAGTTCAACCACCGCGATTCAGCAGAAACTGGCCTACAAAAAATTGGTCCTTTCCAGACTCGGACAGAGCCCAGAGAGGCAGGAACAGGCGCTCTAGAGGCAGAGGTCAATCGAAGGGCTCCTACAGAGGCCGTCAGTGGCAGCCTGCCAACCAGAGGAGTAGTGCAACAGCTACAACAACCACCACTACTACAGGACAGACTCAATGACTTGACTCTTATTCCGCCTACCAGGGATCAACTGGAAGCACCCTTGGGCGGAAAGCTGGCTTTATTCTCAAAAAACTGGCATTATATTACAATGGATACTTGGGCATTGCAAATACTAGACAAAGGATACAGGTTTCACTTCCACACTTTGCCAAAAAGAAGCGGAATGCCAAACCTTCCACCAAATCAGAAGGCAGAGGCTTTAAAACAAATCGGCAATTTACTTCAGATGAAAGCTATAGAAAAGGTACCATGTTCAGAACAAGGCCAAGGATTTTATTCCAGACTATTCCTTGTACCAAGAAAAGAAAATCAATGGAGGCCTATTCTCGACCTGTCTGCACTCAACACTTATCTCATATATATAAAAGGAAGGAAATGCTAAGCTAATGTGTTTTATCTGATGAAGTCTTTTACTGGACGAAAACGTAGCGATTTACAAATAAAGCGTTCATATTGGAATACTACCCTTCACTTCTCTTTGACTTCTATTTTTATTTTATTGGTAACCAATTCGGAAGTTGTCCGTGGTTTTACTTATCTCATTGTGCCAAAATTCAAAATGCTGACCCTACAGCAACTTCTTCCCTTGTTGGGCAAGGAGTCTTGGCTGGTGACTCTAGATCTCAAGGAGGCATACCTGCACGTCCCTATCCGACCAAGTTGCAGAAGACACCTCAGATTTCTTGCAGTATCAGAGCATTATCAATTCTCAGCATTGCTCTTTGGCTTATCTACTGTGCCCAGAGTATTCACGAAATGCCTGGCATCAGTAGTTGCACATTGCAGACTACAGGGAATTCAAATTTATCCATACCTGGACGACTGCCTAATACAAGCAGACAACAAGAACAAATTGTTAAAGGACTTGGCCTATGCCATACACCTGTTACAGGCCTTGGGATACACAGTCAACATCCAAAAGTCAAGACTAGTACCATCCCAAAGGATCACCTTTTTGGGTGCAGATCTGGACACAAGCACCCAAATGGCCTTTCTCACAGAAGAAAAGCAAAAACAACTTCCAGATTACTTCATGATTTTGACAAGACAAACTCAGCTTACTGCAAGGAAAATCCTGCAGGCCCTGGGTTACATGGCATCCTGCATAATTCTAATCCCACATGCCAGACTGCATATGAGGAAATTACAGTGGTACCTAAGGAGTGTATGGTCTCAACACAGTCACAGTTTGGAAACCATGATACCAATCATTCCATGCCTTCAAAGGGAATTCCTGTGGTGGGCTCAGGCCTGCCAGTCCAACAGAGGGTTGCCTTTCAACAAACCAGAAGCAAGGCAGACCATCACCACAGACGCCTCGGACCGAGGATGGGAAGCACACATGGAGGACAAATGCATCCAAGGCCTATGGCCTCAAGGGCAGCTAAGCATGTACATAAACCAAAAGGAAATGCTGGCAGTGAGGCATGCAATCGAGGCATTCAAACCCTTCCAACAAGGACATCTGTTAATAAGGACAGACAACACCACGGTCATGTGGTACATAAACAGGGTGGCACACATTCTTACCCGCTATGCCGGATGGCTATGAATCTGTGGGATCTATGCCTGAATCTCAATATCCAACTACAGGCCCAATTCGTGCCAGGGAAAGAAAATGCGCTGGCGGACAGCCTAAGCAGAACTACCATCGATACACACGAATGGATGCTGCACCCAGACATCTTCAAGCTCATAACAAAGACATGGGGAATGCCGGAGATACATCTGTTCGCCTCCCCACTCAACCATCAACTGAAGACATTCTGCTCAAGGACATACCACCCACAAGCTTGGAGGGTGGACTCTCTCTCTTTCAGCTGGAAAGCCCTAACAGCCACCTCTCCCATTGATGCACAAGGTTCTACTGAAAATCAGGGAGGAACAGCCAAAAGTGATACTAATAGCTCCGGACTGGCCAAGACAACACTGGTATCCACTATTGAGAAACATGTCTCAGGCAAAATCATGGCCTCTTCTTCTAACGCAGAACAATTTCAAGACCCTGCATCCCAACTTGAAAATATTGCAGCTAACTGCCTGGAAAATTCCTAAAATCCCAATCAAACTGTTTTATCTCAGAGGGTGAAGGACATTATCCTGGAAGCTCACAGGCCTTCCACAAGGAAGACATACTCAGCTAAATGGAAGAGATTTCTCATTTGGAGCACATCAAAGGGCACAGATGTCACAGTGGCAAACGTAGCACATATCCTAGAATATTTAGCAGAATTGTTCCACAATGGCCTGTCCTATTCTTCCATTAAGATTCATGCTTCAGCAATTTCGGCAGAATACAATGTGGATCCACCTATCTTCTCACACCCTCTCCTCAGACAATTTCTGAGAGGGATCAAAAATGTTAAACCTCCAATAAGACCCCCTCTACCTGCCTGGGATCTCAACTTTGTGCTGGAAAAACTGACACTACCTCCTTTTGAACCAGCAGCATCAGCGGATCTACAGTTTCTATCTTGGAAAGCTGCATTCCTTCTGGCAATCACTTCAGCAAGAAGAGTATCTGAGTTACAAGCATTAATGGCAGTGCAGCCTTTCCTTATTTTCCACCAGGACAGGGTGTCACTAAGAACCAATCCTACTTTTATGCCAAAGGTGGTATCTAGGGTATCCTTGAACCAAGCTATTCACTTGCCTACGTTCTTCCCTAATCCACAAAATAAAGGGGAAAAACTTTTGCACACCCTGGATATACACAGACAACTACGCTACTGTTTGGACAGAACAAAAACTAGCAGAAAAACTGACCAACTTTTTGTAGCATATGCAACTGGGGTGCAAGGAAGAGCAATTTCCAAACAGACAATTTCAAAATGGATAGGAAATTGCATTCGCTTTTGCTACTCCTTTCATGGAAAGACAGTTCCTGAAAATATCAGGCCTCACTCCACAAGGGCCACGGCCACCACTACAGCCTTCCTAAGGGGGGTGGCTACCAAGGACATTTTAGAAGCTGCTACTTGGACCTCCGTGCATACATTTGCCAAGCATTACAATCTACCTTTATACTCTAGATCCAGAGCAGGGTTTGCAACTGCAGTCCTGCAGGGGATCTTAACTACACCATCCTTTTCTTAGTACCTCCACCCCCGATTGGCTATGGTATTCTACCCATATGTTATGACTGCAGATGCATCCTTGAAGGACATAGTACAGTTTTGTACCTACCATAAATGTAGATGTCCGATAGGTATGCATCTGCATTCAGGATTACCCTCCCTCCTTCCCCTCTTTGGTATTCCTAGGGTGCTTACCCCTCTTTTAGCTAGCTGGGGGAATCTATTCTGGTGTATTTGTTTATTCATGTATATAATTTGCAAATGTTTGGAACTTTTCAGCATTTATCCAAATTTAGCCTTCCTAGAGGGCACCTGGCATCTGGGGCAAGAAAAACTGAGGAAAATGGCGTCGGCTGATGCTTTTATACCCCAGACGCTCTGACGTCGGGGAAAGTGCGACATCAGCCGAGGCCAGACCCAGACTTTGGAATCCGGCCGACCGAAGGGCTGCCTGAGGCAGGACAACCCATATGTTATGACTGCAGATGCATACCTATCGGACATCTACATTTATGGTAGGTACAAAACTGTACTTTCTGTATCTTGCCAGAGGACAAAAATGGCTGCTGGATAACATCATTCTCCACATTCTATCAGACGTTGATAATAACTGGAAATGGTAAAGAATTTGGTTTACTAAGTCAATGTCTTGCTGCTTGGTAGAGTGACAGTCACAGCTGAGTCGCATGCCAAACTATGGCTGGTTGACTTAGAGGTATGATTCTTACTTTGAATTTGAGAGGTGGCAAGTTCATATCCCAGACAAGTCCAGCGTTTTACCTAGCCTTGATGAATCTGTTGCTCATGCGCAAAACAAACCACACCAGAAACACTAGATTTGGGGGATCTGAACTTCTCTTGTAACATAAACAGAATGTACTGGGATAGACAAATATGTGTCCCAAAGGATTCCCACACTATGGAATTAGGCTCCACCACCATGTTCAAACAAAACCTTGACTGGTACTATGGAACTTACAGCCCTCTTAGATAGCATGGCTTGTATAGGTGTTGGGACGTATTTTTCACAAATCACATATAGAAAGGAGAGTAAGGTCACACTGAATGAAAAGCTATTCTGGGTAAATACATGAATAAACGTCCCCTTTTAAAAATGGAAATCTGTAGAGAATCCAAGCCTAATTTTGGGCAGATATGTGTGTGATCTTCACAGGATGTGAACACTTGTCAAGATCAGGGAAGAGAATGTTTGCAGCAGATATTTTGCAGTGTTTGACAAACACAAGACAGGATTGTTGCCAAGCCAAAACATTAACAGTTTACAGATAACCACCATCAGAAATCCATCAAATGTTGCTAATGTTAGGAGCATTAGTAATACAGATTTTGTATAGGAAAATTTGCTATGTACCCACAAGATTGATATTGTTATTGTTTGTGAAATATGGTTAAAGAACAATGACTGGAAACCAGTTATGTCAGGGTATAAATGTTTTTATTATAACATTTTAACAAAAAATCAGAGATGAAGGTGTTTTGATGGGGATTAAAGATTGTTATGAAACTTGTGACTATTACATGTTCACTAATAACACCAATACTGTAGATTGTGTAACTGTGACAATAAAGACAACCCTGTAACATATAACAATTACTGGAATGTACAGACCACCAAAGTCAAGTGCTAATGACCTATAGGAATTCATAAATTTCTTGCATAAAATGCAGGATGGAAGAATAATAGTGGCTGGGGACTTTACCAAAAAGGGACTGGAACAATAATTGATTCAACAACATTAGTAAGGAGGTGCCTCAGGGATTGGTTCTGGGGCCACTTCTTTTTGGCATTTACTTCTCTGAAGTCAAGGCCAATGTCAGTGACCACCTGCTGATCTGATTAAATGTGCAGATGATTGCAAATTAGAAGCTGTCACTGACTCCTCCACTGACAAAAATGCTCTCCTGGAAGGACTGACAGAGAAGTAACTTGTGTCAGAGCCATGGACTAAAACGAAATGCCTAGAAATGCATAATAATATTTTTGGGAAATCATCAACCTCTGGTAACTATCATGTTGATAACACAACCCTAAGACCTGAACCAGTAGTCAGGGATTTGGGGATACACATAGACAATATTCTAGCCTTTGCCCATCATATGTGTCTATGCTAGTGAGGAAATCATTCTATGTTGTACAACTTATAAACAAAGGTATGGCATTTAGGTCCAAGAAAGTCATTATTCCACTGTATTTGGCATTCATCAGACCTATCATTGAGTGCAATGTCCCCTTTGGTATGCACCTATTCAAGCCTAACTTGGACAATTAGGATAGGGAACACGAAATTCATCCCTGGTTTGACAACTATGTCTCTAATGGACATGGGCAGCCTGTAAATAGTTCATCTCTCAAGCCCCAGTTTACAGTTATCAAGGGTATGAGCCATTCTATGTTGTACAACTTATAAATAAAGATATGGCATCTAGGTTCAGGAAAGTCATTATTCCATTGTATTTGGCATTCATTAGACCTATCACTGACTGCAATGTCCCCTTTGGTATGTTACCTAACCATGCATATCCAACAAATGGAATGTCCACAGAGGTTCTTCACTAAATGAATATAAGACATTAGTAATTATGTCCTATACAGACTGCCTCAAGGCCCAATCACTGTATTCTGTCTCCTACAGACTAATGGGGGGAGATCTGTAACTCCCATACAAGGCATTGTCAAACCCCACTTTGATGGACCTCCTCCATATCCGCAGAACAAACAGCATCAGAATTACCTGTTCTAAAGACTTAAACCGTGTCTGTGATATAAATAGGACCTGCTGGAGAGACAGGTATGTATCCCAAAGACTACGTCTACTATAGAACAGGCTCCCATCCATGTGAAGCAGAGTTCCTTCTTAACCCAATTCAAGCCTAACTTGGACAATTAGGATAGGGAACAGGAAATTCATCCCTGGTTTGGCAACTATGTCTCTAATGGATGTGGGCAGCCTATAAATGGTTCATCTCCCAAGTCCCAGTTTGCACTTATCAAGGGTATAGGTTCATAGGTAGGTACTAGGCTATCTGCCCAAGGGCATTTATAAGCCTAGACAGAGTGTGTCGGCTTTCGCCACCCCATTGATTAATTAACTGATTCTCTGTCAAGCAGAGCCAATGAAGTGATCCCAAGGGTGTATTTTCTGTTACCCATCCACTCGTCGAGGTTTCTCTTGAAGAGTGTTAGTGAGGGGCTCTGCCTGATGTAATTTGGAATTTTGTTCCAAAGCATGGGGAGTCTCTGTGACAGGAATCTATCCCTCCAGCATGTTCTATTTATTGTTGTGGCGAGGTTTAGCTCACTAGAGCGCGTGGCTCGTAGTGACTTGGATTTCTTTAGGTGGAGTGTGTCCATCAGTTCTGAGCTGGACATGGCTTTGTAAGTCAGGCAAGATCACCTCTGAGTAAGCGATATGCCATTGGAGTACAGCCGGAGTTTTTTCAGTTGGGCTGCATAGGACATATGTTTGAGGCCAGTAATTCTCTTGGTGAGGTACTTTTGTGGTCTTTCCAGCTGTTGGAAGTGTCTTGTGAGGTACGTCCTAAATGAGGCATTGTACTCTATGATGGGTCTAATGAGTGATGAGTAGAGGGGCACTATAACCTCTATTTCTAGATGCAAACCCTTTAGTAATTAAATGGGCCACATAGAAGGATTTCCTAACTACTTTGTTATATGATTGTCAAAGGAGAGATTACTATCTACCTGGGTCCCCAGATCTCTTATTACCTCTTCTGTATTAAGGGGGCTGCCACCTATGTGGTAATTTGTGGGCGTTTTGTTTTTCCCAAATGGGATGACTATGCATTTTTTGGCATTTAGCTTGAGGCCATGACTTTGACACCAGGTGTCTGTCTCAGTAAGGCCCTTTTGGAGGATGTCCGTGTCAGCCGGAGAGTCAATTATGGCTTCCAGTTTGCAGTCATTGGTGAACTTGGTTAGCCATAGTCCTCCTGTGTTTGCCTGTACTTCTGAAAAGTATATGCCGAACAGTAGGGGTCCCATAACCGAGCCTTGCGGGACACCACTTGTGACTGGTTTAGAGTCAGACCTGGAGCCCGCTAGAAAATGGAATGTACTGCAGTGGGACTCGAACCGGGAATGACTGCTCTTATGACGAATGCTCTGACCACTAGACTATTACTGTACTGCTTCATTTGCATGTATGAGAACTTGTCAGAGATTTGAGATGCATGGCTAGGCTTAAAAAGGCCCTTGTGGTCATTAGCCTAGCAAACACCTATGAACCTGTGAACCTATGAACAGATTTTAAACATTTCTCTTGTATACTTAGCTATCAAAATTAAGATTTGCATTAGCAAACATTTGTTTGCATTAGCAAACATTTTCTGAAAGATGCAAAGTATGAAACTCATACGAGGGTTGTTTAATGACTGCAATCCACAACAACTAGGTAGAAAGTGCCAAATTGTATAAGAAACAGGTGAAAATATCAACCAGTGTCTTTATTTTTTAGCTTCACCCAAAATTCTTGAACAATGGGGAACCAAATATATAATTTTATTTAGTAAAGTGCTCCTTTTCAGGGAAAGCCAGAAGTACTGTCTGGTAAATTGACTTTTTCTAATTCACACAGTAGGTAATTCATCTACAAAAGTTAACAAAGCGACATATATTGCTTGGACATGCATTTATTGATCAATAAGTACCATGAAACTCTAATGACTGGCATTGCTGAGTGACTGTAATCCTCAGTGATTTACCAAAAAAAAAAAAAAAATAGAAATCAATGAGGGCAATGACATAAATGTGAGTCAAACGAGGGCAATGACATAAATGTGAGTCAAACGAGGGCAATGACATAAATGTGAGTCAAACGAGGGCAATGACATAAATGTGAGTCAAACAAGGGCAATGACATAAATGTGAGTCAAACAAGGGCAATGACATAAATGTGAGTCAAACGAGGGCAATGACATAAATGTCAGGCCAAAACAAAGGTAAGAGGCAGACTGCTGTAGTTCACATAAAAAGTGAAACAGTTGGGAAGCACTACCTCCAAGCTCCCACCCTACACCATCCAAGCAGGGGTGTAGCCAGAAAATTCCATTTTATACTCACAAACCCTTTTTACTGCCCCCACCAACCCACCTGGCATTTCAAACAAATGGATACATCTTTCAAAATGTTGCCCCCTTGCAGTTAATAAATGAATGAGCACATCATTTTCAGCAGTTACTTCTGAAACTATTAAAGGTATTGTTTTTAGATTTGTAGTCCTCTCTATAAGCAATCTAGAAACCATTAAAAACTTCAAAAATGCACCTAAAAAGCATCTCTTTACTGAAACTACCTCCAGCTGCTACCATGGCAATGATTAGGTAATGTTTAGTCTCACTAGTAAGTAACTTATCATTCCATAAGTATGATAAACCAGGATAGGGTTGCCACCTTTTCAAATGGCCAAAGTGGGACATTTTCGGTACAAACATCAGATTTTACAGGCCAACACATACCCACGGTCAGTACAAAGGATAGAACTTAACTTTTTTGCCTAAATAAAAGCTTATTCTTGTAGCATTTTAGTTGCTTATTCTGTTTCTTATAACATTTAGGTATTTTAGATACAGAATAACTATGTCCTACAATCTCAGGACATTTGCCATTTTTAATATTATTTGTCAGGACACAACTACCCAAAGAGGGACTGTCTCTCGCAAAGTGGGACAGGTGGTAACCCTAAACCAGAAGCTGCCCGGTGCTTGTTGATGCCAGAGATTTTGAGGAATTTTGCTTGCAACTGAAGCCATCCTTGGCAAGAAAAATAACAAGCATTATTTTGTACTTTTACTACCTGTTATCACTGCAGTATTGAGGATTCCTGTGCTATTTATTAATTTTCTTGCACTTGCTTAGATTTTAACTTTCATTTTTCCACTGTTGTAAGAACTGCTGTTCTGAAATTTAAGTGCTGTAAATACATTGTATCTGTTTTAGTCGGTATTTTAGGCATCCATTTTGTGGTTCCCTATCGCATGGGCTTCAAACCAGTCAATTTTACATTAAGAAGGTTAAATTCTGCATTCTTATGGCAGGGGAGGGCTGATTTCACCTATCTGAGCTGGTAGAAAGCTTATTGTGTACTTATTTGATTGGACTGTGGGCAAATCTAGTTTAAAAGTTGCATTTTCAACTTGTATATAAAACTAACCTTTGAGTGACGCTGCACTTCATGGTGTCTTATATAGTCAAAAGCACCTAAGTTCTATTTTTCCCTATAAGATCTGTCTCTGAAATTTCCCATAATCCCTAGCTGCTCAAGGAGAAACTGGTTTGTGCACTGAGCAGCATCACCACATCAGTAGCTATAGATTACACTACTTAAAGCAGCCAAACCTTCTCTAGTTGCAAACACCCCTCATTTTATTTCCTTATAAAACACACAATATAGTCCAGCAATCATGGATATGCACTTTCCTGCTATCTCTGCAGCAAGCTATGTGGACATGAGCATCCCAAGGCAATCTAGCAATTGCCTCGTAAATACTGACAATCACTTAAATCTGTAACAGACAACTACAGTATGTGAGAAATGTAGTTACACAATGCCACTGGAGGCAAGATTATCGCATACACAGAAAAAAACTGCCAAGCAGGTTGTCAGTGACACACATGCGCGCGCGCACACACACACACACACACACACACAAAACACTGACTACATTAAGGACCAGACCCACATATGCAGAGGTGCTTACCTGTAACCTACCCAAACTGCAAAGGCCACCCAGATGCTGTCCTCAGCAACTCCACGTACACATAAACAAGACAACTCCCACCATAATGCATAAAACTATTCCGCATAATGTCTCTGCTATTCAGCTCATAAGGTGAAACGCCTCACAACCCAATATTCTGGTCATAGGAGTCTTCACTGAGACACACTAATGTCATTATCCCCGAGCTGAATAAGGAAAAGGTCACAGTTAGTTGTCTATCAGGGGTCAGGATTCACCAGATTATGCAAACACTCAGGTCACTAAACCACAAGTACCAGTGTGACTTAGTCAGTGTATGTGGGCATTAATGACCTGAGATGTACCTCCCTGGACTATATGATGAGAGACAAGACTGAGCTCTGAGAATATGTGTTGCAGGTGGGTATGAACCTAGCATTGAGCAGCATTCTACCTTCTCCAAGGATGATTCCACCATACCAACAGAAATTGATTGATTTAAATAATTGCCTTAGCTGCTGGGGGTCCAATATTTGTCACCTTGAGAGAACATGCTAGACAGACTATGCTGCTTTGCAAGGATTGGCCTGCAATTCTCACCACCATGCTTTTGGATATTGGCCAAATCATTATCCACCCCAAACTACCTTTTGTAGGCATTGTCAAACAGATAAACCTTCCAACTTAACAAAATCTACTTATGGTAAGCTGAAGTTTTTACTGCTCAGTGCTAGGAGTCTCAACAAGAAACTACACTCCCTGTAAGCACTCCCCCCACCCCCATTGAGAATGATGGTATCTGTGCAATTACTGAAACATGGTTCAAAGCCAAGAAAAGCACCCTGGTAGTACAGCGGCTTAGTGCCTTGTATACATTCAGACTAACCATTGCACATGAAAGGACAAAAGGTAGAGGTGTATCAATCTACATAAAAGATAAGCACACCTCAAGAATAGTCAAATAATATGACACACTTCAGCTCCTCCATGTCCAACTAACATTAGGTAAAATCCCTTACCATATCCTTGCTATCTCCAGGTCCACCACCATGATCCAGAAAAAAAAAACATACTTCATTGCTGAATGTACTATAATCTCTTAACATTCAGCCCAACACCATACTCATTGCTGATCTACGCTACCCCTTCATTAACTGGAAAGGTTACATGACCACTAACATGCAGACTCAAAGATTTCCAGACTTTGTCCTCACTAATTAGATCAGATCACAAAGCAGTCTACTTTGAAATAAATATAAACCTAAACCCCAACCAGCCCTAGAACTTTCAAAAACTTTTCTAAGGCTAACAACCTCCTATTAAGTGATGACATGCCTAATTTTCTAGCTCCCCCAAACTCAGAAAATATGGACACCTGTGAGGAGGTGTACACAAGTTCTGTCCAACCATATAAGCAGCTGTATAGAAATGGCAATAACAGACCAAAATAAACCTAAGTTAAACTTCAAAAACAAACCACCCTGGTGGACCCCTGGTATAAATAGGTTGTACAACAAAAGAAAGAAAAAAAATCCTGTTCAGAAGTAGAAGAGGATGTGCACAACAGGGCAAATGTTCTCTCATTAGTCCAAAACAAGCAACTCAGGGGACTAGTCAAGTTTTCAAAAAACAGCTTTGAGGAAAAAATAGCCTCCCAAGCAAGGGAGAACTATAAGGCATTTTTTAGTTATATCTACAATTTTAAGGGTGACACCCAACAATGTGCAGAGTTAGTTATAGATGTCACCACCTATACCCAGCCAGAAGATATAGCAAATCAGCTGACCAATAACTTCAGCAGAAATTTCACCTCCCCGTCATGTCTGGTTGCTCCCAAGGAAATACCCTCTACCAGTTATCAGAAAAGAAAATGTCCTCACTAGCTAGGCTTAAAATGGCCCACAAGGGCAGTTAGCATACTACTAGCCTATAAACATATAAATCTGTAAACCTCTAGACTGTGATATATTTTGTTCTTTGATCTTGGGATGTGGCTGAAAAGGCTCAGTAGCCCAGTCCACTTATCCAGTGAACAAATAGTAAATACATTAAACTGTTGTATTCATAGCACCTAAGTAAAGATCTTGGTAATTGTAATACTCAGTAGTTTTTCTAAAGGATGCATACACTTTTCTGTTTTGGGTACAGAAAAGGTTATGTAAGTCAGCCATCCATTTGAACAGTGCATTAGGAATATTTAATCAAATATATTCCAAATAATCACCTCCAAACTCCAGACTCACTGGCCAATAACAGAGTGACTTTCACACTTCAAAATTTTTAGACTTCCACCATTAGAAAGCTATTACTTAAGCTAAAGCAAACAGCCTTAGCTACTGAGAACTTACCAGCTGAATATTTAAAATTGGTAGCAGATGCCCTGGCAGTCCCCCATTCCCATACTAATTAAATGTTATACAATTGAAAACTATGCTTAGAAAGTCTGGAAAACATATTATCCCAATTAATAAAGATGGTAACTCAAGCACCGCTTTCGAAAATTCTGAAAAAGGTATCCACATACAACCAATTAACTACCTTAATAATTATAACCATCTATCCAAAATGAACACAGCTTTCATTCCTTCATGGCACTACAACTGCCTTATTTATGTTTACAAATAATAATCAAAAGAGAACTAAAGGTAACCCAGATTTATCTGTGTTCATTCATCTATCTAAAGCCTTTGACACAGTCTCACATCCAAAACTCATTCTAGACGTCTCATTCCTTATGTGGGAAATGGATGTAAGATGACATGACAATAAATAACAGGGTAACAAAATAATAATTCCCTACATCATTACCAGACAAATTCAGGTTGCAGTTATGATATTCATTCATGTGGATATATCTGTGAAGTTCTACATACAAACATCATAAACACAAGACAGCAGCCAACAACTGTGTCTTCCGCTGCTTAGGTTGATCGTCTCTGATTCCATCTTTGCATGCCCATGTAATTGAAAAGTTTGAGAAACCCTGAGACCAGAAGAGGCACCTCTGTGCATACCTCTCAACTGTCCCTGATTTTCTGGGATATCCCTAATTTTGACTCCGATTTTAGCTCTGCCCCTTTTAATCCCTACAAAATTTGGAGACTTTTAGAGAAAAGATGGAGAATTATGCCTAATATATAATGAGAATAATTACAGTTATATACTACTTTTACTTAAGAAAATGTCTATTAATTCACATTCTCATATTCTGTCAATGGCTCAAGTTAATACTGCTGATCATTCACATTCCTGTCTATACTATCAAACAAGAACAGACTGATTTGAAAATAATGACAGCTGGACACATTGACATGTATAAACATTTGCAGAAACATTTATTTGGTGCACACACATACATATTTCTATGCACACACATACATATAAATAAGAAATTATACAATGACCCCCCATTAATATTCCAAAACGTGCACGCTGATTGGCCAGCGTGCCTGTTGTAAATCCCACAATATACCAACAGAAAAAGGTCCGGTCGCCCGGACTTTTTTATGTTGGTATAAAGTGCTAAAAGCTTTTTTTTAACAAATAAATAGGAAAAAAAGAAAAAACAGAGCAATGGAAACTTTCTTTTCTCCATTGCTTC
Source organism: Protopterus annectens (assembly GCF_019279795.1). Taxonomy (NCBI): domain Eukaryota; kingdom Metazoa; phylum Chordata; order Ceratodontiformes; family Protopteridae; genus Protopterus; species Protopterus annectens. The sequence continues at coordinate 1,214,899,355 of NC_056747.1, read as the reverse complement.
CATTTCAAAGCATTGCTGTACTGGGTATGCGTGGGACGCAAGTCCCATACGCATGCTCAGTAAATCAAAACAAGGAAGCAGTGTACCACAACCAGCATAAGAACAGTAATACGTTGTTATACAAAGACATTATTTAAAAAAAGTAATTTTTTTTTCTTAAATAATGTCATTGTATAATGGCAATAACCGACTCTGTAGTTGTGGTATATTGAAATTTACCCATGGTTGGCTTTATTTAATCACTCGGGCTTCGCCCTTGTGATTAAATCACACCAACTGTGGGTAAATCTTCAATATACCACACCACGTCGTCGGTTATTGCTTAAATAATCACTTCTTATCTGTTAGAAAAACTGATCCACTGTAACATATTCAATAAAAACACAAAATCAAAGTCAGCCAAAAAGCCAGCAAAGCCTGTCAACATGCCAATAACTGTTTCTCCCACACCACAGTTTAAAGAAACTTGTAAACCAGTACATTACACCAATACTGTAACCCTTTGTATTGTGTACTCATAAAACACTGTGACAAAAGTATCCCAAAAACACAATCATAACCCTTATCTCAACATGTACACACAGTACATCAGATAGTGATAACGTTCAGTCATCAGCCTCTCAAAAATAAAAAAGCTGCACTTACCGGTTAACATCCAGCAGCTATCAGGAATGCATCTGCTTCCCTCAGTCTTTGATAGCCAATGTCTTCCACAAACATTGTGTCTTTCAAATCACCTTCTCAAAAACCTAACCAGCAAATGTATAGCAAAGCATAGACATTATCCCTAACACATACCTCAGAAGGACCATTTCCCCTTTCACATACTGGTACAGCCCATTCTTCACAAATAGTCATATAAAGGGACAGTACTAAACTCCAAGTTTTCACTCTGACTGTGGGCTCTCAATTGATCCACATATCCTGTAGGGCATCCAATACATGCCTTAACACCTACAAAGCCATACCAGATCAATATTTACCATTTCTTAAGCACTAAAATTGCAATCCCTTCACAGACGTATTCACAGTAAGGGAATCCCTCAGACACACATAATGAACCTTTGACTCCAATGTCTCATCAAGGACAATGGGGCAATTTTCACCTCTTTTCAGTGCATCATCAAGGTGAAAGAAGACATTTTAACCTCCATTCCCACCTACTGTGATGCTCCTTTTAGCAGAGGTTCATAGATTGGAAATAGGCTATCACCCTAGGGCCTATACAAGCCTAGCCATAACAATTCCCTGGATATTTCTTCCCACAATATTTACTTCCCTGGACCCCTGTCTATCAGGGCGACTGACGTGATCCTCGAGGTGAATTTCCTATCTCCCATCCAATCGTCAAGGTTCCTTTTGAAGAGTGCCAAGGAGATGCTCTGCTTGACATGTATGGGCAATCTATTCCAGAGTATGGGGAGTCTCTGGGTCAGGAACCTATCCCTCCAGCATGTTTTTTTCATTGTGATGACAAGGTTTAGATCCTTGGAGTGTGTGGCTCTGAGGGATTGGGATTTCTTTAAGTGGAGCATGTCCAACAGCTCAGGGTTGGACATGGCTTTGTATGTTAAGCAGAGATCACCTCTGAGTAGACAATATGCCACAGAGTATAGTTGGAGTTTTTTTAGATGGTCAGCATAGGGCATCTGCTTTAGGACTGTGATTCTTTTAGTGAGGTATTTTTGTGGCCTTTCCAGCTGTTGCAGATGTCTTTTGAGGTACATACCAAACAGGGCATTGTACTCTATAATGGGTCTAATGAGGGATGAGTACAGTGGGACAATGACCTCCTTTTTTCTGTATGAAAAATTAAGTTTTGTTAAAACTGAAGCTTTAAGTGATTAACAAATTTTAACGCATAGCTCTAAATTAAGAAATCAAGCTTATAGTAAATTACTTAAAAACTGACATATATGGTGGCTTTCCTTACCATGTAGCATTCCATTTTATGGCAAACTTGGCATTATTAATGTTGTAGAGTTTATTTCATATGTAAGTACATATTAAATGTTAGTGTAGTCAACGACAAAAATGACAAGAATTACTAATTTTGTATGCAAATTTAGATGACATTTTTGTCCTCCAAAATTTTAAGTCACCCTTAACAGGAGCACTGGTTATATAGCCTGACTGCCAGCTTTAAAAGTAATTTGCAAACCAGCATATTTTCACTAGGAATCCAGGTAGGTTACTACTGCATGGTTAGTGTCCTTCAGTTATAGATAACAAGCAATAGAAACAAGACCATGCATTCCAAAGTCACTTAAATTAGACAGATTTGTACATTAGAATGTATAGTTTAAGCTGGCAAAAATTAATTGGTGCCAGCAAACTATGTACAACAATGTAGTAATGTACAAAGACTGGACACTTTCCATACCCACACCCACAGCATAAACCATTATAAAACAATATGTCACGGAGTGATAATTGCAGGTGGACTTCTTTGAGAAGGTCACCAAAGCAATGTATGAAAGCAAAATCATTCACACTGCCTACCTTGACCTGGTCAAGGCATCTAACAATATACCCAACTTGGGCATTGTTGACAAACTCAAGAGGTTAGGTACAAACCCATATGTCACCAGGTGGATAGCCAACTGGCTCACAGACAGGACCCAGGAAATTAGAATTGGCGAGTCCACCTCTACAAAGAGGCCAGTCACAAGTGGAGTCTCTCAGGGATCAGTCCTTGGACTGCTCCTTTTTGGCATTTACTTCTCAGAAGTCAAGGCAAATGTCAGTGGTCTCTGACTAACTATATTTGCAGATGATTGCAAATTAGGAGCTGTCACTGAATCTCGCACTGACACAAATGTTCTCCAGGAGGGGCTGACACAGACAAACAACTGGTGTCAGAGTCATGGATTAACACTAAATGGCAAGAAATGCATTATACTATCCTTTGGGAAGTCATCCATCCCTGGTAACTATCACATTGACAACACACCCCTTAGAGTTGACCCAGTAGTCAGGGACTTAGGGACACAAATAGATAGTAATCTAGCCTTTGATCATCACGAGTCTACAGTGGTGAAGAAATCATTCTATGTTGCGCAACTTATAAACAGACGTAAGGCATCTAAGTCCAAGGAAGTCATTGTTCCAGTGTATTCTGCATT
>NC_056747.1:1214748730-1214893730 GCF_019279795.1 Protopterus annectens | reverse complement strand
GCTGAACAAGGAGAAAATAACAGTCAGCTGCCAATCAGGATTGAGGACACCACTTCCAAAAAGAGTCTGGTCAACTACGGAGTCGGGTCCACTCCTCTTTGCCATCTACTTCTTGAAATTCATTGCCAGTGTTAAGGGTCTCTGGTTGATCAAGTTTGCAGATGATTTCAAACCAGTAGCAGTCCCCGAATTCCCCCAAGACACTAACATCTTACAGGAAGATCTAACACAAACAAATGACCTGTGCCAAAGCCACAGCTTAAAACTCAATGCCAAGAAATACAGAGTAGTACCTTTTATGAAGTCAGGCTCCCTGAAAACTGTCTCAGTGATAAAATTCCTCTAAGCATTGACCCAGTAGTCTGGGATTTGAGGATGGATGTAGATAGACACCTGGCTTTTGACATGTATGTGACTAGAATAAAAAAGAAAATTTCGGTATAATTCAATTTATAAGTAAGGGCATGGCATCTACGTCCAGGGAAGTCATTGTGCCACTGTTTTCAGCCCTCATTAGACCCATCATTGATTATAACACCTCTTCAGAATGTAATGGACCAGGCACATGCAACAACTGGAATGTCCACAGAGGCTCCTCACAAAAAGAATACAGGGCATAAACACAATGTCCTACACGGATCGCCTCAAACCCCATCTCCTATAAACTGCTAAGAGATGATCTATGCTGGTATACAAGGCACCTTTGAACTCACTCTGATAGACCTTTTTGCATATATGCAAAATAAACATCATCAGAATGACTAGATCTAAAGACTTAAAGTTTGCTTATGACATAAATTGGACATGCTGGAGGAACAGGTATGTATATCAAATAATTCCCATTACCTGAAACAGGCTTCCCATCCACAGGAAGCAGACCTCTTCTCTAACACTACAAGTGTAAAGTGGACCGGTGTATGGTAAATCAAAAAGTTACCCCCTGGTCTGGCATCTATATCTCTGATGGAAAGAGGCTGCCATTAAGTAAAATTCCTAACATACATTCCTAAAAATAACATCTAATGCATAGTGACTCATGGTATATATATTTGGATCACATGGCTAGACTTATAAAACCCTAATGATCATTAGCCTAGTATATACCTATCAGAATAGGAACCTATGTCTCTATTAGACTGAAGCAGCCTATAAATGCTTGAACTCTAATATCCAAGCCCCTACATATACCATTAAAAATAACCTTAAGGTATCACAACTTGTCAAACACATTTGGGAATAATGTCTAGGCTTAAAAAGGCCACATGAGCTCATTAACCTAGTAATCCTTTATGAACCTAATTTAGCACTGTATCTAGACACAGAGAGGTACCTACTTTAAGTCCTAGTTTGCTTACTTACTAGGAGAATTCATGGTCATTTCAAGGAGCTATTCCTCTAAAATCAAATCCAACTCACTGCTGCACATATTCTGCAACAATAAATATTCAGGACTTGTTAGTTATATTTATACTTTTACCTGTCTTCAGTTCTGGTTTTGCATTTTCATAATATCTACAAAAATAGATGTAATGCTGCCTTCCACACTAAAAGTTATTGTATAATTAAATGTACAATGAGTTTGCCAATATTTTACTTGTCTGTTTTTGTATTTGTAGTATAAAGTTTGAATTCATCACTTATTTATCTTTACTTACTTGATTTGCACTTACTATCTTCATAGTGTTCGACTTCATGAGTTATATGTCTTTATTCCCTGAGCTGAGCCAGGAAATGGTCCACTGGGTTCAATGATGTTTGTGATTGTAGGCAAATGTTAAACTTTGTGCGTATTCTTTGTAAAATATTTGTAACCATTTTTGTACTATTGTTATGGAACTTTTCTCCCTGGGTCTCCACTGAAAACGGGCTACTTGTCCAGCCAGACACTACTCGGTTAACAAATGTAAAATAAAATAAATAAATGCTCTATCCTGGTTAACAAATAAAAAAAACAGAATCAAATAAACAGAACTCAGTATTTCCCCTATATTGGACCTTACACGGCTATTAACATATAATTTTTTTCAGGTGTTAACATCTTCGTTTATAATATATACCCTTTATAATTTATTAACATGCTACCTTCTTAACTAAATGTAGCAAAGCATCTGTTAAAAATGCTTTAGTAGTGATGCTACCAATTTTTGTACTAAACAATATTATTTACTGATTGTTCTATTTATTGTCCTCTGCAGTAATGGCCCAGGTGATGTCTAAAAAGGATATTTAGGCACGTATATTTACATGGTTATCAAATGTGATATAAAATAATAAATAAAACATAACAGAAAGTTTAGTAAATACATTATTCCTATTTATTTTGTCTTTGATATGTTCAACCAGAACAGCAGCTGAAATCAGTTTAAGTAAACATTTCTCAAAAAAAAATTAAAAAAGTACATTTACCTGTAATAACCAGTGGTATTGGTACTAACATATTCCTCAGTGCTCCATCACCAATTATTTTGTTCTGCAAAACTGATATGTTTTCCAAATGCCCCCTCAAAAATCTACTTAGTATCTACACAAGAAAGAAGGCCATTACCCTAACAGGGCCTACACTAAGAAGTCACCCTTTCACAAAACATCCGAATTTGGAAGCAGACTGTCATCAGCAATAAGAAGTATATAAAGTTAAAACTGGAAAAACATCAAGAATGTTGCCTAAATCATTAAAAAACGAATGATTGCACTAAAATTTTCCCTAGCTTTTCACTTGAGTGTACTCAACTGAGCCAAAAATCCTGAAGAAAATTAGAAACATGCCTCAGCTCTATACTGAAATATTCCCTGGTCATCAAAAGCATAGAAGACTGGACAGTGAATATCAATTTTCTCCTTTAAACTTAACTTTTGCAAGCCTCCCACACCAGTGAACTTATGAATACCAACTCAGAAATTGCCATACATCGGATAAAAGGGAATATTCTGAGAAAAGGCAATCCCAACCTTGATATAAGTAAGTCTGGATTTTCATTTGGTTTCCACATTCTTGGGCTTTGCATTACAAGTCCTGCAATTCAAATGGTTACTCATGCCCACATCCAACATAGCTATGCCACCATTGATGATTTCTGCACCATTATAAAATTCTCCATGATGAAAGCATTGATATGAAATTGCCTCTGATATACAGAACAAAATGTTGTGTCTACTGCATCATCAGTGTTTGGTTAAGTGACTCAGAGTCACACAGGCAATTGAAGCTGAGAGGAATTAAACCTTGCACCACAAGACCACAGGAAATAGCATGCTAGCAGCTCCTTAATCTAAGCTTACTGCCAGACAGTTACTATAATTAATTTCACGTTTGTAATAAGAATCTGGACAATAGCTCTCAATTTCTTAGTGCAAAAATATGGACAAAGACAAAAGTCATGGGGGGACAAAGCCTAAAAATAGGGACATTTTTTAAAATATTATTATAAACCTAGAAAGTTGCTATAATAAAATGCCTTGTGTTACCATGCATTTTTTGAAGGATATGAAGACTGAAACTCAAATGCCTGTCATTATTTATGGAATTGAGTCCTCACTGATTTGCCATAAAATGCAGAAAACCACACATTTTATCAAAAACAGACCAAAAATATGAGGCAAAAGTCTGGACATTAAACATCTGGACAGTTGAAAGGCATGGTCTGGACTCCTCTGCAACAACAGTTATATACTATATTGCCATCATGCAGTCAGTAGCCACTTGGAGTACCTCAATTCACTTCTGGATCTGGAGGTACAGGAAAATAATAAAATAAATAAATAGCATTAACTAATTTGATTGGATCCCTAGCCCCAGATTTCAAAATTGCCTAGCAACAATCTTGGCTTATATCTGTTTTATAGATTAGATATGAAAAGAACAGATCAAAGTATGATCGGAGAAGGCAACTGATTTGTTTTACTATTTAAAAGCGATAAAACAATAAATAAACATTATTCATCACCTCTGCTGATGCTAGGAATGGAGAGTCTGGTCTGATAAAGAAGTTACGTTAATGCGCTCGTGTAATATGCGGTTGCGGTAACGGCAACTAATTAAAGCTGTTTTTCTTATCAGCTATCCAAATTTTTGCATCTTTAGTTTATTAGCGAAACCCTTCTTAAATGCTTGATTTTTTTCTAGTATTATGCCAGATGATAGTTTCACATAGCTTGTTGCTCATGAAGAGTAAATTGAAGCAAAACCCCAGTGTTTTGTTAGCAGTTTTTAAGTGAATTGGACTATTCTTTAAAAACTGACCTAGAGTTTGAACCTTTTCTCGGGAAAGGCTGGGCTTTGTCTGAAATTGTGTATCATAGAAATTGAGAAGTTAGATGCACTAAAAAATTGGTACAATGTTTCAGACTTTTTTTTTACAAGAGTTAAAATACTCGCAAGTCCTTGTCTCCCTGGTTTGACCTGCAAGCGTTGTCATGTCAACATTACACAGAAACCGGGCAGTGATTTTATGACTATAGTCGATCGCTGCTACTTTGTTAGCATTTGTTTTGGTATCATTCAGTTTGTTTGGTAAAGGTATACTGTTTTACTTACAACTCTACTCATTTATGTACTAAAACGGGTTACAGGCAATACCGGCAGAGAAAAAAACAGCGATGGCTTAGGATCCACACTGAATAAGATAATTTAGAAGTTGGTAATGAGAGTATTTCATAGGCGAGGATATGAATAAAAAAGATGGTGCAGAAAAGGGGAGGATAAAAGTAGTAAACTTTCAAGTGCATGGTTATTTAAATCTAATAGGAACACAGAACCAAACTGTAGTTCACACAGGGAACTAAAAGGAGACGAACTGCCGATTTACAGGATATTTCCAGTAAGTTGACACTGTGGGTGGGAATAAACATGACGTAGTTAAAGTGGGTGTTGCTTTTGTAAGCTTTAACATGGACCCGAATTTTCAACACTGGGATTGTCCCTTTAAAGGCTTTTTATTTTGTAACTAAACGTGGGTCTCTCACCCACTGGGCCTTTTATACGATCATCTAAGGTCAGGATGCCCCAGTTAGAAAAAATGACTTCTTTAATATGTCTAATGTCACTAACATTGGAAAGAGAGGAGCCCGCCTCCTGTTGGACACAGGGGGTCCTGCAACATGTCTGTCTTCTGAGAAGTATGGTACAGCTCTATCTCTCCTAAGTGCCTTAACATCTGTAGTCATCCCTTCTACTTATTTATGGCTAGTCATCCCCTCTACTTCTTTATGGCTGTAACCACCCTCCAAAAAAATTATTGGAGAGTATCTCAAGGTCACCCTTCATCTGTATTGTTTAACCGTGACCTCCTCATACCCTGACCTCTCAAAATATTGTTATAAACATGCAATGGATGCATGCTACTGCGCTGTAATACTGCATTCTTCCTACATGGTTTCCTGTAAAGCCTGGTTACCAGGTTACCCAACGCATTTTTAACAATCTTTGCATCTAAAAACGTCACCTCATTAACTGATGTAAAAGATGTGAACCTTAAAAAAAGAGGTAGTAGTATTCACATACTCAAGGAACTCACCCAAGGCTAATGCATCCCCACCCCAAATTAATATCACATCATCAGAATTAAAATAGTCACACACGTACTTTTTTCATATTTCTTTCAAATGCTTCCGAAAGCAGTTACATTTACTATTACGCACATCATAGATCACTAAATTTGTTGCATGAAAAACACCCAGGTGGACAGGATCTGCAGGTGCTTACCAGTCTTTCTCTGTTCTTGCCTTCAGCTGTGTCCTACATACCTTTGCCTGCTGCTTGGATTTCAAACAAGTCCCTACCAGCACCACCATACCACAAGTTCTTGTGCCAAGCGGAATTACACCGGGAACAGAACTCCTTGTAGACACTGCCTCTCTAATGCTCTCTGGCGATCCGTGAGTGCACAGTACAGAAGAGGGATCCAGTAACAGGTAAGATCTCCAAATATTAGCAAAAAGAAAGGAAATACCTGCTACTTGGACCCTCTATTTATTTTGGCAAAACAAAAAAAATTAGGTTGGGGGTGGAGGTGCTACGCAAGTGGTGGCTGGATTGCAAGACTCCGATTGGCTGCCACCACTTGCTTTATCAACAACTTTTCCAACTGATTTTCTATGAAAAGTTTAATGTGATCTTAATGTCAAAACACACTGAATCGTAACTACATAGGGTAAATTACAATTTCAGTTACAATTTCAGCATGTTTTATATTAATATCATCAGCAAATCTGCACTACAGCTTCTCGCTCTTGTGGAACGCACTCGGGGGGGGGGGGGTAACAACTTGCATTTCATATCTTCTCATGGCGAGCTCGGTGTTAAGTACAGAGGCGCCGTGAGAAGGTACTCTGGGTTAATGAGTTAAGCTAGTCACCAGTTCGCCGGTACTCAGTGAGGCTCTTTTGCAGCCTCTGATGCCTAATTCAATGGATTTGCAGGCCTCTACCGAGACCCGTTCAGAGTCTGGTATGCTGCGAGTCTCTTCGACTATGGAACCTGCGGATGTCTCTACCGTGGATGGGTCCAGAGCCCCTGAGCAGGCACCGGCTTTAGAGAAAGTTCTTCGCTCTACCGATATCCGACACAAACCGACAACTTCTTTCACGTCTTCAGTTCTGTCTAAAACTACTGAGTTTCTAAGGCCAAGAGTACGGGCTACGCCTAAAAAACTGACTACCCCAAACTCAAGCATCTGTTTCCTTGCCACAACATCGAATGCCTAAAATGGCAGAAGACCTTATTGTGCTGATTAGGGGAAGTCAGCCCTCCCCTGCTAAAAGAAAGAGATCTGTCCCCAGCAGCTTTAACAGACCGAGTCCGACGACTCTGAGGTGTCTAATTATGAAGACATGCCTTTATCTGCTTGAGGATTCAGATGCAGAGGAATCCATTCCCTCTGCTTCTCTTCCAGAGGATTTTTCTTTTGGCAAAACCTTACATACTTTGATAGCATTTCCACTGGGAATGCCAAAACTATCCTCAGTCCAAAAAGAGACAGAGAATTTCTAGATTTGCCACAACATAGGCCTTTAGCAATGCCCCCAGTCCTGGATGATGACTTTATGGAATCCAGTTTAACTCCTGATACTTTACCCCCTGCCGTGAGATGCTTCCTCGACCATGGAACCTGCGGATGTCTCTACCTTGGATGGGTCTGGAGCCGCTGTGCAGGCACCGGTTTCTGAGGGTGTATTCCTGCCTACCGATATTCATATTAAACCGACAACTTAATTTTGTACTGAAACTACCAAGTTTCTCAGGCCCAGAGTTCGCACTACACCTAGAAAACAGACGTCCAAAGCGCATGCTCATCCTCCCATGCCACAAAAACTAATGCTTAGAATGGCTGAAGACCTTGTTACTCTAATTAGGGGAAGCCAGCCTTCCCCCTGCCAAAAGACAAAGAATTGAATTTCCGTCTGATGACTCTGGCCCTTCTGATTACCAGGACATAATCTTATCTACCGATGATGATTCAGATGCAGAGGAATCCACTCCTTCTGCCTCCCCTCCAAAGGATTTCTCTTTTGGTGAAACCTTGCATACCTTAAGAGAGCATTTCAGCTGGGAATGTCAGGAATATCCACAATCCAAAAAAAAGACTCTGGGAATTTTTAGATTTGTCTCAGCACAGGCCTCTAGCTATACCCACTGTCCTGGATATTTTAGACTGTCTTCTTGGAGTCCAGTCTTAATCCTGACACCTTCCCACCAGCTCCTAAAAAACCTGATGGGTACTACAGAGCACCTGATTCCCACAAATGTCTTTAAGAATCCTACTGCAGATCCAGATACCATTTCCCAGGGATGTAAAAGGTATTAAGGCTACTACCGCCAAAAACCCTACCCCTTCAGACAGGGATTCTAGAGCTTTAGACAAGATGGGGTAAGAAGGTATGTTCCTCTGCAACTCTTGCCATCAGGGATTTGAATTGCCAGTTTCACATGTTGAAGTACCAGCAGCATATTATGGTACCAATTAAACAAAAATGGTGTTCCTTCCAGATTGTGCAGAAAATAGATTTACAATAGTTAATGCATTCTGCAAACCAAGATAGTAAACATACTTTTCAATGTGGGTTTGATGCCTTAGAAGCATCTTGCATGGCTGCTGTCACTGGGTCTGTACTGAGAAGGCATGATTGGCTCAAAATGCAAGTCTTGTCTGACCATGTCAAAGCAAAATTACTAGATGCTCCATTAAATCAGGAACGTTTGGTACAAAAGGAGAAGTTCTTAAAAAATATGGAAGAAAAAGCTAAATCTATGCAAGCTGTCAAAGATTTCTTACAGGTGCAGCCACCTAGTTTCAGTAGGTATTGGCCTTCAAAAAACTGGTCCTTTCCAGTCCTCCTAGGTCTCAGTCCAAACCCAGGGGAAACAGACCACCAAGACTACAGTCTCGGGGTATGCAGAGATCTAAACAATAGAGTGTTCCCACCTCAAAAACAGGGAGTGGTAAGCCACTCCCTTATGGAGAAAGTTCACAATGACTTTCCAGTTATCCTTCCCAGCCATGCCCAAGTACTTGTGTCCCTAGGAGGAAAACTTGCCCTTCATGCAAAAAAACTGGATGTCCATTACTCGGGACTGATGGTTTCTAAACATTATATCCCAGGGATACAGATTCTACTTCCACTCACTGCCAACACCAAGCGGGTTGCCAGACCTTCCTCCATACCAGTGGACAGAGGCTCAAAAGCAAGTAATTTCCCTTCTCCATATCAGGGCTATTCAGCCTGTTCCAGTAGGACAAAGAGGACAGGGTTTCTACTCCAGACTGTTCCTGGTGCCCAGAAAAGAGTGCTCTTGGCACCCTATCCAGGATCTATCAATTCTTCACACATTTCTAGTAGTCCCAAAATTCAAAATGCTTACACTGCAACAGCTTCTTCCTATGCTAGCCAAGGATGCCTGGATGTTCATCGTGCATACAGCTGCAGTCATAATAGATGGGTTATCCTGCAGTCAGGCGGGTCCTCGGTCGGCCGAATTCCAAAGTCTAGGTCCGACGTCGGTTGTCGTCGCTTCTTCCCTGCCGTTAGTGCGGCAGGGGTATAAAAGAGGCAACCGACGCCATTTTCCCCAGTATTTCTTGCCGCGCGGTGTCCGAAGCAGAAGCAGTTCGCAAGTGCTGGTCGGCCAGCTCCTGAGATTTACGAAAGTATTTCAGCCGAAGTCTTCTTGAAAGCTAAGTACCCCGTTGGGGAAACTTTTCTTGCCAAGGACCGATGTCAAACAAAGTTAATAATTGCATTTCATGTGGGAAGCAAATACCGCATAAGGATTTTCACTCTTTCTGTATACCTTGCTTAGGCCCAGACCACGACGTCTCAGCCTGCCGTTTTTGTGCTAGATTCAATAAGCGCACTATTAAGCGTCGGGCCGAGTTCGCTCTTCACTTATTTGGCAAAAAATTTAATTATATTATGTCGTCGGATACTCAGACTCCAGTTTTGAGCAAAAAACGCAAAGATAAGGACCGACATACGAGGTCCGCACCACCTACTGTAACCACGCTAAGGCCGACTACCGGTTCTCCAGTACTTGGCGAGGCACCTACGCAGCCCCTGAGTACCGATGGCAATGCTTTACTGGTGTCTTCAGTACCCGAGGTCGCAGGCTCCTCGGCCCCCATTCCTACTACAGATCCCGACGCCACTCCTAGCGGGGAAACTCAGAATTTAGACAGGCCTGCCATTTCTCAATGGGTCTTCAGGCCTTCCTCCTTCTCTATTAAAGCCTTCACTAAATCTAAAGCAGCCATGAAAACCAAAAAACAGGTTCCTCAGACCCCCTCTCAAGGCACCATGCCTAAAAAACAGATGCTTAAAATGGCTGAGGATTTGATTACTCTTATCAGGGGTTCTCAACCCCCCTCTGACAAAAGGCCCAGATTAGAGGAAGACTACCCTTCCTCAGATCAAGCTTCTATTACCTCAGACATTTCTGAGGACCAGGATTATGTCTATTCTCCATTCGAAGACTCTGATGCAGAGGAGTCTACCCCCCCCCCCCCCCCCGAGGACTTCTCTTCTGGGGAAACCCTGCATACTTTGACGGAACACTTTCACTGGGAAGGCCAAGATTACTCAGATTCCAAGAAAAGGCTTAGGGAATTTCTTCTGCTCCCCCAGCACAGGCCTCTGGCTATCCCTCCTGTTTTAGATATATTGGATGATGTGTACACAAAAGCCAGCCTTAATCCAGATTCTTTGCCTCCAGCTCCTGTTAAACCAGACAGGTATTACCGGGTTCCTGATTCTCACCAGTTCTTATATAAAAGCCATACTGCTGACCCAGAAACTATTTCACAGGGTCCCAAGGGAATTAAGGCCTCTACTGCTAAAAATCCATTACCTTCAGAGAGAGAGATTCCAGAGCTTTAGAAAGGTGGGGGAAAAAGGTGTACACCTCGGCCACTTTAACCATGAGGGCATTAAACTGTCAGTTCCATATGTTAAAGTATCAACAGTTTTTGATATCTCAGCTGAAAAGCAAGATGATCCAACCAGAACAACCAGATTTAAAAGAGTTGCAGGATTTGTTGCATGGTGCAGAGCAAGTGGGTAAACATACCTTGCAGTGTGGTTTTGATGCTTTAGAGGCCTCATGTAGAGCTGCTGTTACGGGGTCTGTTATACGTAGGCATGCTTGGCTCAAAGAGCAAACCTTACCAGATCATGTCAAAGCTAAATTATTAGATGCACCTCTTCAAAAAGATGTATCGTTTGGTGTTAAAGCTGAGGAGGTGCTAAAGAAAATGGAGGAAAAAACAAAATCAATGCAAACAGTGAAAGATTTCCTGCAGGTACAGCCTCCACGTTTCAGCAGAAACTGGCCTTCAAAAAATTGGTCCTTTCCAGCCACGGACAGACCTCAAAGGGGCAAATACAGGCGCCCAAGGGGTAGAGGACAACCTCAAGGATCTTTCAGAGCCAGACAGTGGCAAGCACCAACCCCAAGAGGTGGAGAAGATAGATCACAGTCTTTTAGAAAACAGACACAGTGACTTCCCCTTACACCTGCCAAGCAAAGCTTTAATGGCAGCACCTTTGGGCGGAAAACTGACATTATTTTCAAAAAATTGGCATATTGTTACAAAAGACAAATGGATTCTGGACATTATAGACCGAGGCTACAGGTTCCACTTTCACACCCTTCCAAAAATGAGACATATGCCAAACCTGCCACAAAATCAAAGGGCAGAGGCACAAAAACAAGTTTCAGCTCTCATGGACATGAAAGCAATTCAAGAGGTACCTGCAAAAGAACAAGGTCAAGGGTTTTATTCCAGACTATTCCTGGTACTGAGGAAAGACAAAGATTGGAGACCTATCTTAGACCTATCCATCCTAAACACATATCTACAGGTGCCAAAATTCAAGATGCTTACATTACAGCAGCTTCTACACATGCTGGGCAAGGAGTCTTGGCTGGTAACATTGGACCTCAAGGAGGCATACCTGCATGTCCCTCTTGGACAAGAATGCAGAAGATACCTCAGATTTCTTGCAAGTTCAACCCATTACCAATTCTCTGCATTGCCCTTTGGCTTATCTACTGCGCCCAGAGTGTTTACGAAATGCCTGGCATCAGTAATCGCCTTCTGCAGACTACAAGGGATACAAATCTACCCATATCTGGATGACTACCTGATCCAAGCGGACAGCAAGAACATACTACTGCAGCACCTGGCGTTTGTAATAAAACTGTTGAACTTCCTGGGATACACAGTCAACAAAAAGAAATCAAAACTAATACCCTCTCAACAAATAATTTTCCTGGGTGCCAGCTTGGATACAACCACCCAGATGGCCTACCTCACGCCAGACAAGCAAGGGCAACTGTCTCAATACTTCAGAAAAATGGCAACTTACACCAGGCTAACTGCAAGGAAAATCCTGCAGGCTCTGGGATTCATGGCATCTTGCATCCTACTAATGCCATGTGCAAAGCTGCATATGAGGAAACTTCAGTGGTACCTGAAAAACTTATGGTCTTAACACAGCCACAGCTTGGAAGCAATTATCCCACTCATTCCATGCCTTCAAAAGGAATTTTTGTGGTGGACTCAAGCTTGCCAAAGAAACACAGGTCTTCCTTTCTGTGTACCTCAAGCAACTCAAATCATCACAACAGACGCCTCAGACTACGCCTGGGGAGCACACATGACAGATCAGTGCATTCAGGGAAAATGGACCCGAAAAGAGAAGCTCCTTCACATCAACCAAAAGGAAATGCTAGCCGTGCAAAAGGCTATTATGACCTTCAAAGACCTACTGCATCCAGGCCAGCTGTTGATAAGGACAAACAACACCACAGTGATGTGGTACATAAACAAACAGGGGGGAACTCATTCATACCCCCTATGCAGGCAAGCCATGACCCTATGGAACACAGCACTGGAATTGCAAATTCAACTACAGGCACAATTCCTGCCAGGGAAGGAAAACACACTGGCAGACAACCTAAGCAGAAATATGACAGATCCACACGAATGGAAGTTGCATCCTCAAGTTTTCACAAAGACAACTCCGGCATGGGGACAGCCAGACATAGATCTCTTTGCTACCCACAGAAATTGCCAGTTGAAAAAATGTTGTTCAAGGACCTATCAACCACAGGCCTGGAAAGTGGATGCACTTTCCTTCAATTGGGCAACATTGACAGTCTATGCCTTCCCGCCGCTTCCTCTGCTGCCCAAAGTTCTATTAAAAGCCAGAGCAGAGAGGCCGAAAATGATTCTCATCGCTCCATACTGGCCAAGACAACACTGGTATCTGCTCCTGAAGAGCCTGACACATTCCCCACCATAGATCCTACCTCTAGTTCCTCTTCTGTTGTCCCAGCACAACTACAAAACCCTTCACAGCCATCTCAAAACTCTAAATCTAGCTGCATGGAGAATTCCTTGATTTCCCAACAGTTTCTCCTCTCCAAGGAGGTGCAGGATGTCATCTTGGAGGCCAGAAGACCTTCTACTAGAAAGGCTTACTCCGCCAAATGGAAACGATTTTGTGCCTGGAATGAAGAAAAGGGACAGAATCCTTGTAATAAATATACCTCAAATTTTACAGTACCTAGCTGAGATGTTAAACAATGGACTTTCCTTCTCCATCAAGATCCACGCTTCAGCCATTTCTGCACAATACAACACAGATCCTCCTTTATTCTCTCACCCTGTCTTAAGGCAGTTCCTCAGAGGGGCAAAGAATTTAAAACCCCCAAGGAAACCACCAGTCCCTGCTTGGGCAGGACCTCAACTACGTTTTGGAAAAGCTGACCCTTCCTCTTTTCGAGCCAGCTTCTTCAACAGAGTTACAGTACTTGTCATGGAAAACGGTCTTTCTTCTGGCTATCACCTCAGCATGCAGGGTTTCTGAGCTACAGGCCCTCATGTCTGTGCAACCATTTATCATTTTCCATCAGGACAGAGTTTCCTTATGAACCAATCCTACCTTTATGCCAAAGGTAGTATCCAGTGTAGCTTTGAATCAGACTATCCACTTACCTACCTTTTATCCTAATCCTCAAAACAAAGGGGAAAGACTACTGCATTCCTTGGACATTCACAGACAACTTTGTTACTACTTGGACAGAACAAAGCCATTCAGGAAATCTGAGCAACTCTTTGTGTCCTATGCTGTAGGTGCTCAGGGAAAGGTTATTTCCAAACAGACAATTTCAAAATGGATAGCCCACTGCATACGCTTTTGTTACTCATTTCATGGAAAAACTGTGCCTGCATGCATCAGATCCCACTCCACCAGAGCCACAGCTATCTCTGCAGCCTTCCTCAGGGGGATCCCTACCAAGGACATTTTGGAAGCAGCCACCTGGAGTTCAGTGCACACTTTCTCCAAGCACTATCACCTCCCACTATACTCAAAATCTAGAGCGGGCTTTGCCACAGCAGTCCTGCAGGGCATCCTAGCCCCTCCTAGTTCCACTTAGTGCCTGCCACCCTTGCGTAACTTTGGGATTCTACCCACCTGTTATGACTGCAGCTATATGCACGATGAACATAGTACAGTTTTGTACCTACCATAAATGTAGATGTTCGAGTGTTCATACAGCTGCAGTCCAGGTTTCCCTCCCTCCATCCACTCTTAGGACAGGCCTTATGACAAACACTTTTCATATCACCCTTTTGGGGTATTCTTTTATGGTGTATTTGCTTGCAACTACTGTTTTTGATTTATCAACATTGCATCTTTGCATAACATTGTTTGCCTTCCTTCTGGGGGGCACCTGACATCTGGGGCAAGAAAAACTGAAGAAAATGGCATCGGCTGCCTCTTTTATACCCCTGCCGCACTGACGTCAGGGAAGAAGCGACGACAACCGACGCCGGGCCTAGACTTTGGAATTCGGCCGACTGAGGACAGCCTGACGGCAGGATAACCCATCTGTTATGACTGCAGCTGTATGAGCACTCGAACATCTACATTTACGGTAGGTACAAAACTGTACTTTAGTCACCCTAGACTTAAAAGAAGCTTATCTGCAAATCCCCATAAGGGAATCTTGCAGGAAATATCTACATTTCCAGGCAGGCTCTATGTACTATCAGTTCTCTACACTTCCCTTTGGCTTATCTACTGCGCCCAGAGTATTCACAAAATGCCTGGCTCCAGCCATTGCATACCGCAGGCAGGGAAATATTCAAATCTACTCATACTTGGACGATTGCCTGATTCAGTTGGACAGTCAGGAATTGCTACTTCAGCACCTGGCATTTGTAAAAAAAAAACACTTCTAACATCACTTGGATACACCTTCACTGAAAAGAAATCACAAATGGTGCCCAGCCAACAAATTGTATTCCTGGGAGCAAGCTTGAGCACAACTTCCCAGATGGCATTCCTCACTCCAGAAACGCAGGTCCATCTGACAAACTATTTCAAGCTAATGGTCACCAAAACCCAGCTATCTGCAAGGAAAATACTGCAAGCCCTAGGGTTCATGGCTTCATGCATTCTGCTAATTCCATATGCAAGACTGCATATGAGGAAACTTCAGTGGTGTTTAAAAAGTCTCAGGTGTTAACATTCTCAGGACCTGGAAACGGTGATTCCTATCATACCTTGTGTAAGGGCAGAGTTCCTTTGGTGGGTAGAAGCATGCAACCTCAACAAGGGATTTCCTTTCACTCAACCCCTCGCAGCCAAAACCCTGACAAAAGATGCATTAGACTCTGCATGGGGGCTCACATGGCAGGCAAATGCATTCAAGGCAAATGAGCTCTGAGCAAATTCCCCTGCATATCAGTCAAAAAAAAGATGCTAGCTGTACAGAATGTTCTGAAATTCTTCAAGTACCTTATCTTTCCAGGACAGCTCCTGATAGACAACACCACAGTTATGTGGTACATAAACAGGGTGGGACTCATTCTTACCCACTCTGCAGGTTAGCCATGGCTCTGTGGAACACAGCCTTGAGCATCCAAGTGCACCTACTAGCTCAATTCCTGCCAGGCAAGCAAAATTCACTGGCAGACGACTTGAGCAGATAACTACTGGACCCTCACGAGTGGAAACTGGAACCCAACTCATTCAAACTTCTAACCCAGAGGTGGACCTTTTTGCCTCCACCCAAAACCACCAATTGAGCAAATTTTACACTAGGAATCCTTACAGCAGAGCCTGGAAGATGGACGCCCTATCCTTTACATGGGAAAACCTCTCAATTTATGCCTTTCCTCCTCTGTCCCTCCTCTCAAAAGTACACCTCAAGATCAAACAGGACAGGCCAAGGGCAGTCCTTATTGCACCAGACTGGCCATGCTAGCACTGGTACCTACTCCTCCGCAGTCTGACAGCAGTGCTACCCTGGCACCTACATCAGACACCTTCCCTGCTGTCTCAGCAGGAGGGACAGATTTTGCATCCACAGCTGCAAACCCTAAACCTTGCAGCCTGGCTTATCACATGAATACACCACAAGCATCCCTCGGCAAGTAGGTGTTGGACGTCATTCTTGAGGCCAGAAGACCTATTACTAGGAAATCCTATGCTGAAGAGTGGAAAAGATATTGTTCTTGGAGTCGGTCTCAAGGAAAGGACACAGCTGTGCCCAACTTAACTCGTATCCTTGATTACCTAGCAGAGCTGCTCCACAGAGGTCTATCCTCCTCATCCATTAGGATTCATGCCTCTACCATCTCAGCTCGTTATAATACTGAGCCTCCTCTCTTTTCTCACCCCATCATCAAGCAGTTCCTGAGAGGAGCTGTCAATTTAAGGCCCTCTAAGAGAACTCCCACCCTGGCCTGGGACCTTAGCTTTGTGCTGGAAAAGCTCACACTTCCCCCTTTTGAACTTGCTGCTTCAGCAGAGTTAAAATTCCTCTCTTGGAAAACAGCCTTACTTCTAGCTGTTACTTCTGCAAGAAGAGTGTCTGAGTTACAGGCACTAATGGTGGAGGTGCCTTTCATTATTTTCCATGCTGACAGGGTTTCTCTCAGAACTAACCCTTCATTTATGCCCAAGGTGGTATTCATTGCGGCTTTAAACCAATCCATCCATTTGCCAACCTTTTTCCCTAATCCTCAGAATAGAGGGGAAAGGATCCTGCGCTCCTTGGATGTGTACAGGCAGCTCAGGTTCTACCTTGACAAGACTAAGCCTTTCAGAAAATCTTACCAGCTACTATTCAGCTTTGCTACACGGGTAGAGGGCAAGGCCATTTTGAAGCAAACCATTTCCAAATGGATAGCACACTGCATCCTTTTCTGCTACAAGCACCATGGAAAGCCTACCCCTTTGTGTATCAGAACTAATTCCACTTGAGCTACTTCAACCTCTTCAACATTTCTTGTGGGGGGTCCTCACCAGGGGCATCTTGAAAGCTGTAACCTGGATTTCTGTACACACCTTCACCTAGCGTTACCACTTACCTATTTTTTCTAAATCCAGAGCTGGATTTGCTACAGTAGTCTTACAAGGCCTGCTAGCCAGCCCCAACACTTCTTGACTGCCTCCACCCTTCCTTAGCTTTGGGAATCAACCCAAGCGTGATGACTGCAACAGTGAAACACGAATATAGTACAGTTGTGTACACTTACCATAAATGTAGATGTTCGAGTGTATTCACTGTTGCAGTCCTGGTTTCCTTCCTTCCAGCCCCCTGGCTTTTTCTGTCCTTTTTACCTGTCCTCTTTATGGCCATCTTTTATGGCAGGGGTATTTACTTTTTACTGGAGGTGTTCCACACCATGTAATAGCTTCCTATTTTGTGGGCTCCTGATGTCTTGGGTAAGAAAAACTGATGTAATGGCGTCTGCTGCATGTTTTATACCCCTGATGACCTGACGTCATGGAAGAGACGACAGCATCCGACGCAGAAATCCCAAGAGTCTGGTATTTAGGCCGACTGAGGGCTACCTGCAGGCAGATAACCCAAGTGTGATGACTGCAACAGTGAATACACTCTAACATCTGCATTTATGGTAAGTGTACATAACTGTGTACATCTGAAGTAGGGACTTCATTTCTCAGCAACCTGTGGGTCTTGGATCTGATATCGGATCCGAGCCGGCAACTATTTATACAGCTATGGATCCGAGCTCCTAGCTCCTCCCCTCACTCATAATCCCCTGCCAACCCCAATTGACCTCAGATTTAGTTTGCCGCTTTTAGAAGAGACAGCTGGATTGCAGAGCTCCTGGCGACTGTCAGATAAGTTTTCAAAAAACTTGTTTAAAAACAGAAGAATCTTTCCTTTCTAACTCGTGTGTGTGTTTAGGATCCCTTTAGGTTAATTTTATTCCTTTTTTTAGTGCATTTCCTCCCCTCGCTGGTCGTAGTGTGTGTGTTTTTTTTGTGTTTTGGGTCCTGGTGTGCTTGTGTAGTTTTTTTCTTTTTCTTCAGAAATGTCGGAGGCCCCAAAGCCCATTTTTTCTAAGTGCACCGAGTTTTTGCCATAAGCTTTCACCGGCGGATGGCCACACTCGGTGTGTTCGGTGCCTTGGGGTTGAACACCTGTCCTCAGGATGCACGATTTGTGCAGGGTTCAACCCCAGGGCACTGAAAGAGCGGAGGTCGAAGCTGGTCCTGGCGGGACTTTTGCCCCCAGAGTCGGCTTCGGCCTCCGCTACTCCCGTGGCACCTCCCCAGCCTGTGGTGGTGGCCACTCCTGCCCCCATTCCTCCAGTCGGGATTCAAACTCCCACTAAAGCGCCGGAGGATAGGGAGGCCAGGAGGGAGAAACGGAGGGAGAAGCAACCACAAGCGGCAGGCCGAGGCCTCCGCTTTGGCCCCCCCAGCTAAGCGGGCTTCTCCTTCCATGGCTTCCAGGTCTCCTCCTCCTCGGCTCCGATCACCTTGCTTCTCTCCGGGACCGGAGGTTGAGAAGACCCGATCTCCATCGAGGTCATTGAGGCGGCACTCCAGGCCTGCCTCGGTGGCCTCGTCGAGATCCACCTACAGCCTGTCTGATGCAGACTTGGACCGGATGATGAGAAGGTTCACCCAGGCCCAGCTGCAGATGGGAGTGCTCCTGCTCCCCCCCCCCCCGAAGGGGGGGGGGAGCTCGACACCCTTTTTTGCTCTGATAGCTCCTTCTCCGACCCGCTTCCCGGGTTCGGAGCACTTGGAGCCGGGCAGCGTTGGAGCTGGGGGTGGGTCAGCGCCGACAGTACTGGGTACTTCGGATCCGACCCTGCCCTCGAGTCTGTCTGTTCCATCGTCGGATCTGACTTCCGAGCCGTGGCCCGAGGTTCGGATCCAAGCACACTGGTCCCTCGGATCCGACCGTCTCTGGGCCGGTTCCGATCCCTTTATCAGATCCGAGTGGGAGTCGGCTCTCGGAGCCCAGGAAGAGCGGCTCCCCCTCGGCCTTCGATGTAGTGGAGAGGGCTCTGTCGAGAGCATCCAGACACCCGACCCTTGTCTCGGCTCCGCCCTGCACTCCCTCTCTGCTGGGCCAGGCTTCCATCACCCGGCCACAGGGACAGCCTGCTTCGATGTCCCAGGTTGTTCCTTTGGAACAGGACATTGCTGGCGAGACCTCTTCGGACCCCCCCCCCCCCAAGGAAGTGCCTCACAAGCATAAGTGTAAGAGGAGGCACGTGGACTCCCCCGAGTCCTTAACAGATCACACAGACTTGGATGAAGGGGAAGGCTTCCCAAGATCACCCCCTGAGGATGTCTCCTTTGGAGACATCATGGAAGTGCTTAGGCTCGGGGGGGGGGGGGGGTCTGCCCCCAAGGCTTCCTCCGAGTCCGTTTTCCTGGAGGCATTCGAAGCAGGCCCGTCTACCTCTTGGGTGTCCCCTCCGGCTGGCCCCCTGGTGGACCTTGTGACCACCTGGGCGTGGAAGGAGGCGGACACTGTGGAGGCTATTCCCAAACGCCCGGACAGGATCTTGAGCACCCCCGCAGACCGACCCCACTGGAGCAAGGGTCCTCTTGTAGATGCCATGTTGATGGCGGCAGCCACTAAGAGGGAACTAGCTCAGGAGAGCCCCTCGGTCCATCCTCCGAGAAAGGAGTCTTGCTTGATAGATCACCTTGGGAAGCGGGTATTCGGTTCAGTGACCTTCTCGGTAAGGTCTCTGAACTACATGGCACATGTCATTAGGATGCAGCGTGATCTTATTAAAGAATACGCTGCTCCCCCCCAGAGTCCATGTCGGCGGAGGACAAGCAATTGTACTCCACTCGTATGGCCACTCTGAAATCTGTTTCCAATACCTCTATGCGGCTTTTGTCTCAAGCAACTGAGGGAGCCGCTAGAGATAGCGGAGCGGGCCTAGTGATGATACGCCAGGCCTGGCTCCGACATTGTGACTTCGCGGAACCCTTTAAGCCGTCCTTTGCAAATGCCCCCTTTGATGGTTCTGCTTTGTTTGGCAAAACCGTTCACGAGACACTTGTCCAGAGCGAGAAGGATGGGAAGATGTCTGCCGTCGGAGTCTGCTTCTCTGCTCCCCAGAGGTCCTTTTCCAAGAACCAAAAGGGACAGAAGAAGATGTGGTTCCGGAAATCGCAACATTCCCAACCTGCTCTGGACAACCAGTCCTTTCGTGGCAGAGGAGGACAGGGAGGATGCCGCCCTAGAGGCAGAGGGGCACCGAGAAATTTTGGGTCCAGAGAATCCTTCTCTGATCGGCCCACGCAACAGCCCTGAAGTGTTGCCCAACTGCTCCACTCTGGAGGCAGTCAGGAGGCGCTTTTCGAGGCACCTGGCGGCATGGGAGTCCATTACGTCAGACTGCTGGGTACTTTGGATTATATCCAGAGGTTACAAAATCCCTATGCTTCATGTCCCCAGACTCAAGAACCTCCCCGATGTACCCACCTGATCAGAGGGAGGCTGCAGCCGTGGAAATCCAGCAGCTGCTAGAAAAAAGGGCCATCCAACCCGTCCCCCCAGACCAGCTCGGATTAGGGTTTTACTCCAGGTTCTTTCTGGTGCCAAAAAAGACGGGGGACCTGAGACCAATCCTAGACCTCTCCCTCTTGAACCTGTCGGTAACCAAGGAGAAATTCCGAATGGTCACTCTTCAATCCATTCTCCCCCTGTTACGGGAGAATGACTGGATGTGCTCAATAGACCTCAAGGATGCGTACTACCACATCTTAATGGACAGACGATCCAGGAGGTTTCTCCGCTTCTGGCTGGGAGCCAGCCACTATCAGTTCAGGGTCCTTCCCTTTGGCCTCACCACAGCCCCCAGGGTGTTCACCAAAGTTTTAGCAGTGATAGCGGCCCACCTGACACTCCAGGGAATGCAGGTCTTCCCGTACCTGGACGACTGGCTCCTGACCACCCCAACAAGGCATCTACTCTGCTCAGCCAGAGATTTTTTTTCTTCGCCTAGCCCCCCAGTTAGGCATCACGATCAATATGGACAAGTCCTCCCTTGCTCCAACACAAGTGATAGACTTCATAGGGGCCAGGTTAGATACGAGAAGTCTACGAGCCTACCTCACTTCGGAACGACTACAGAACCTCAGTCTTCATGTGCGGGCCATCCTCCAATCAGAAGCTCCATCCATGGAATTGGTCCTGAGGGCACTGGGCTCTATGGCAGCGGCAATTACTCTCCTCCCGTGCCCTCGCCTAAACATGAGGGTATTACAGTGGACCTTTTAAGTACAGTGGTCCTTCCAGCTTCTCCCTCTCTATCACCCTGTCTCTATCAGCAAAGCTTGCAGGAGGGCCCTGTTATGGTGGCTGCATTCCCCAGACCTCCATACAGGTCGTCCCTTCTGCGCTCCACCTCCCCTCGTCACGGTGACCAAGGATGCTTCTCGCCTCGGGTGGGGGGGGGGGCATTGCTCAGGAAGAACAGTCCAAGGCACATGGAACGACTCAGAGACCTCCCTGCATATCAATGTTCTGGAGATGAGGGCAGTGCTGTTGGCGTTGCAAGCACTTCACAACCTTCTTCCCGTCGGAACTATTGCGATACAGACGGACAACATGTCAGTTGTCTGGTATATCAACAAACAGGGGGGAACCAGGTCTTATCCTCTCTGCCGAGAGGCCATGAGAGTGTGGGAATGGGCGATCTCCACCAACTGCTCTCTGATCGCAATGCACATTCCGGGACGGTCCAACATTCTGGTGGACAAACTCAGCCGCACTATTCTTTCCCTTTATGAGTGGTCTCTCAACTCCCGTTTAGTGAAGCAGATTTTTGCAAAATGGGGGCAATTCTGCTGCGATCTTTTTGCCTCTCCCTCAAATACGAAATGCGACAACTTCTTCGCCCTGATTCCCCCACCAGGGGAAGCCCCGAGAGACGCTCTAGTGCATGCTTGGCCGCCCGGTCTACTTTATGCCTATCCTCCTTTACCCCTGATGCTAAAGATATTACAGAAAGCCTCTCGGTTGGGGAGCAGGATGATCCTCATTGCCCCATTCTGGCCTCGATAAACTTGGTTCCCTTACCTGTGGTCTCACTTGGTGAATCCTCCCTGGATTTTGGATCCCAGCCCGGATCTGATCTCCCATCCATCAGGCTTACCGACCCCGAATCTGGACATCCTGAAGCTGACAGCTTGGCTGCTCCAGTTCCACTCTTAATTAGGGCTCCTGGTATCTCCTCACCAGTCAAAGCCATCTTGGTGGCAGCGCATAAACCTTCCACCAGGAAGATTTACCGCAGTAAATGGAAGCGCTTCTCCTCCTGGGCGGAACATCATAATTTGGACCCCTTCACTGCTCCGCTAACATCTGTTTTGGACTTCCTTACCGGGCGTTTTCAGCAAGGGGCTAGCTGTTCGACAGTCAAGGTACAATTGGCAGCCATCTCCCATTACCATGTAGGACACGAGACAGGTCCTTTGATGTCAGCTAAACTATGTAAAACCTTCCTCAAGGGTACCTTTCTGCTTAGGCCCCCGATCAGAGAAGCCATACCCTCTTGGGACCTATCGCTAGTTCTTCATGGCCTTAACTGCTTCCCCCTTTGAACCAGCTGCCTCTGCTGATCTTAAATACCTGTCTTGGAAAACAGCATTTCTGGTAGCCATCACCTCTGCGAAAATAGTTTTGGAATTTCAAGCTCTTTCCGTAAAACCCCCTTACTTGGTTTTTCATCAGGATAGAGTGTACCTCAGGACTAATCAATCTTTTCTACCTAAGGTGGCCTCAGAAACCAATATCAATCAGTCCATCAATCTTCCTGTTTTCTTCCCCAATTACCAAAATAAAGGAGAATACAAGCTGCACTCGTTAGCTGTGCACAGGCAGCTGCATTTCTATATTCATAGGACTGTTGGTCACAGACAATCTGATCAGCTGTTCGTTTCCTTTGCCAAATTCAATTTAGGTAAAGCCGTTTCAAAGGTCACCTTATCACACTGGATTTCCCAATGTATCCTTCTAGCTTATGAGGCTTCTGGGAGGCCCGCACCTCAAAGGGCCCATGCTCACTCCACTCGCTCCATATCTACTTCTACTGCTTTCAGATCTAGAGTCCCTTTGGATGATATTTGCTCGGCAGCCACTTGGGCCTCATCTCATACCTTTATTCACCACTACAAGCTGGACGTCACTTCCAGAGGGAGAGCATCCTTTGGCTCCGCAGTGCTCCGGAACATCCTTCCATGATGGCCGCCCAAGATTCAGGTAGCTGGGGACTCTGTCCCTCAGGTTGCTGACAAATGAAGTCCCTACTTCAGATTAAGAAGTTATGTACTCACCATAAAGTTCCATCTGAGTAGGTGACTTCATTTGTCTGCAACCACCCCCCCCCCCTTCCCCCTGGCCTTCAGAAAAGTTAGATGATAGTATTATTTCTGCCTTTTCCTTTTGGGATACCCTTTTCAGGTATATAGGGGGGCAAACTTGATCTGAGGTCAATTGGGGTTGGCAGGGGATTATGGGTGAGGGGAGGAGCTAGGAGCTCGGATCTATAGCTGTATAAATAGTTGCCGGCTCGGATCCGATATCGGATCCAAGACCCACAGGTTGCAGATAAATGAAGTCACCTACTCAGATGGAACGTTATGGTGAGTATATAACTTCTTATTTCCTGTCACAAATTCCTTTTCAAAAATCCTACTGCTGATCCAGAGGTAATCTCCCAGGGGCCTAAACGTATCAAAGCAACTACAGCTAAGAATTCCACCCCTTCGGACAGGGATTCCGAAGCTTTAGACAGATTGGGTAAGAAAGTGTACAACTCTGCAACTTTTGCCATTAGGGCTTTGAAATGCCAGTTTCATATGCTGAAGTACCAGCAACATATTATGGAACTTATTAAGCAAGAATTAGCTACCTTTACAGACTGAGCATTAAATAAAGAATTACAAGAGCTTATGCATTCTGCAAGCCAAGTTAGCAAACATACTTTGCAATGTGGCTTTGACACCCTAGAAGCAAGTTGCAGGGCAGCAGTCACTGGTTTTGTACTGAGAAGGCATGCTTGGCTTTAGGAGCAGACCTTGCCAGACCATGTCAAAGCAAAATTACTAGACACTCCTTTGAACAAGGACAATCTGTTTAGCACCAAAGCAGAAGGAGGTTCTTAAAAAGGTGGGAGAAAAAGCTTAATCTATGCAGACAGTCAAAGATTACTTGCAAGTACAGCCTCCTAGATTCAGTAGGCATTGCCTGTCGAAGCATTGGTCCTTTCCAGCCCCCTTAAGGCCATCTCAAACTAGACCCAGGGTTAGCAGACCCCCCCCCCCCTCAGACTACGGTCTCAGGGTATGCAGAGATCTAAACAATGGAGTGCCTCCACTTCAAAAACAGGGAGTGCTAAGCC
Organism: Protopterus annectens; assembly: GCF_019279795.1. Classification (NCBI taxonomy): domain Eukaryota; kingdom Metazoa; phylum Chordata; order Ceratodontiformes; family Protopteridae; genus Protopterus; species Protopterus annectens. The sequence goes on along the minus strand of NC_056747.1, from coordinate 1,214,869,524 downwards.
ACCCCCTTACGGAAAAAATTCACAATGACTTCTCAACTCCACTCCCCACCTCTGCCCAACCCAAATTTTAGTCATTTGGCACATCTTGAAAGTCTTAATGTGTAGACATTACTCTGTTTCTGCATGGCATGTGGTTCCCTTTTCCTTTTCTTCAACCTTCTCTTTTCAGTATCTTTCAGAACTGTTCAACCTGGGTTTTGGTTCTACTAGATTTAGTGGTGGTAAATTTCTAACTTTATCTTTGTCATGATTCTGAGCTCTTGGCCAGACTTAAGGTTTTAAGGTACCTTGTCCAGCATACTGTTAGAGACTGTGGGACATGTATTATGTTGGAAAAAATTTCTTTTCCGTCTCTGAACATTCAGCTTCAGCTTGTCTTAATGCCTGTTTTGTGCTATTAAAAATGTGGCAGATCCTTTTTCCCAGGACATATTCTGCCAGAGTTGTCTGCCCATGGCTTTCCTTTATGATTTATTTCCGACAGCCACATGATCATTCCGGTTCACCTGCTTGAAATGTGGTAAACTGAACTTCATAGGTAGGTGCTAGGGTATTGGCCCTAGGACCTATATAAGCCTAGCCAAAAAGGTACCCTGGCTTTCGCCAACCAAGAAAACTATTTTCCTGTGCCCCTGTTGAGCAGAGCCACAGAAGTGATCCTCGGGGTGAATTTCCTATTTCCTATCCAATCATCAAGATCTTTCTTGAAGAGTGCTAATGAGCTTTGTTTGATATAGATAGGTAGTTTTTTTTTTCCAGAATATGGGAAGTCTCTGGGACAGGAATCTATCCCTCCAGCATGTTCTGTTTAATGTGGTGACAAGGTTCAAGTCCCTAGAGAGCATGTACCTGTGAGGGATTGAGATTTCTTTAAGTGGAACATGTCCAGCAGCTCTGGGTTGGACATAGCTTTGTATGTTAGGCAGAGATCGCCTCTGAGTAGGCGATATGTGATAGAGAAAAGCTGGAGTTTTTTTAGACTGTCTACGCAGGGCATTTGTTTGAGGCCGGTAATCCTGTTTGTGAGGCATTTCTGTGGCCTTTCCAGTTGTTGATGTCTTGTGAGGTACATACCAAAAGGGGCATTGTACTCTATAATGGGTCTAATGAGTGAGTAGAGAGGGGAACAATTACCTCTCTTTTCCTGGATGTTGAAACCTTTTGTGATGAGGTCGAAGGATTTCCTGACTACTGTGACAATGTGATTATCAAAGGAGAGACTACTGTCCACGCGTGCCAAGGTGTCTTATCACACTTTAGGTGTTAAGTAGACTACCGCCATGTGGTAGTTCATGGGTGCAGAGTTTTTACCAAAAGCGATGACAGTGCACTTTCTGGCATTGAGCTTGAGGCCATGGCTTTGACACCAGGCATCTGTCTCAGCGAGGCCCTTTTGTATGATGTTCACATCGTTAGGAGTTTTGATTATGGCTCCTAGTTTGCAGTCATCTGCGAACTTCATTAGCCAAAGGCCTTCTGTGTTAGACTGTGCTTCAGAGATGTGGATACCAAACAGGAGAGGACCCAGGACTGTACCCTGTGGTACTCCACTTGTCACTGGTCTGAAGTCAGATTTGGAGTTTGCTACTTTCACAGTGTGGGTTCTGTCGGTGAGCCAGCTGGCAACCCATCTTGTGACATAGGGATTTATACCTAGTTTAGTGAGTTTATCTATAATTCCAGAATGGGGGATGGTGTTGATAGCCTTTGCGACATCTAGATAGGCTGTGAGAACCACCTTACTCTCATCTATGACTTTGGTGAAAAGAAGTCTATCAAATTTAGGAGACATTACAAACCCGAATTGGTTGGGGTCCAGAGTTTGGAGATTACCAATGTCTTTGTTTATAAGTTCCATGATGATACGTTCCATGTTCTTGCAGACCAGGCTCGTCAGGCTAATGGGGCAGTAGTTCCCGGGGTCCATGGTGGATCCCCCTTTGTGGAGTGGGATAACCATCGCTGTGCGCCATTCAGTGGGCACAAAGCCTGAGGTGAGGCTATGATTGAACATGGTACTTAGATGGAGTGCCAGTTCGTTATGTAGTTCGTGTAGAACGCAGCCTGGGATGTTGTCAAATCTCATGGATGCTGTGTTCTTGGCTTTGAAGAGTGTGTTTTTTACCTGTGCAGCTGTGATTACAGGAACTTTGCATTCTTCTGGTATAGAGATGGGCCCTTTAGGGGGTGAGAGACGGGTAAAGTTAACACTGAACCTATCTGCCAGGATGTTGGAAGTATCATTTGGTTCTGTATATTTAGTGATGTGCTGTAACTCAGGGCAGATGTGAGTGTTGCCATTGAGATTCTTGACATAGCTATAGAATGCTTTGTGGTTGTCTTTAGAAACCGTGACGATTTTGTTTTCGTAACTAGCTTTGGAGGATTTTATGAGGGTTCTCAGCTTCTTACCGAGGCTGACCAGGGAGTTCCTCCAATCATGGGATTTTATCCTTTTTTTTTTTCCCCTTTTCTTTTTTTTTGCAGCAGTTTCTTCTGTTTATGGCAGAGGACCACCAGATTGGCATCCTTTTTTTGGAGGATAGCATCTTGGTTCTGTTAGGGATAGCACAATCTATGCATTCATGTAAGTGCTTATAAAGTGCATTTCTTTAGGATTCAGCAGTCATACCTCTATTGTTTGTCTGCGTGGGTGTTGTGAAGTTTGCTAATTCTGTCTTAAGCATGAAGTTTGCTTTGGAGAATTTTTTTTATGGTGGTTTCCCTAATGGGGGTTGTGGGCGGGATGTGGATGTCTAGGGTGATTAGCTTGTGATCGGATCTGACCAAAGAGGAATTGACCTCTGGTGTGGAACACCGGTCGCCCATGTTGGTAATGACCAGGTCCAGGATATTGCTGCCCCTGATGGGGGTGTGAATAAGTTGGTCCAAGGTGTTGGAATTTATGAATTCCAGAAAACGCTGAGCAAAAGTTGGTACATGAGTAGTTTTTCCAGTTAATGGTGGGGTAGTTGAAACCCATTATTAGGGTGTAAGGTTGTACCCCAATATTTTCCAGTGCATCAAGAAATAGAGTGAGAATCCTTGGGCATGGTGGGGGATCTGTAGCAAGCTACAATTTGAATTGCTGTCTTGCCCAGAGTTAGTTGCACTTGGATAATCTCGGATGCATTATGCTGAGCAACTAGCCTGGAGGTGTAGATATCCTTAATTAGTATGGACACTCCTCCGCCTTTAGTGTTTTGGTCCAAATTAGGTGGCTGAATGGTGTGGTATGAATTGTAGCCTGGTAATGCAGGGATGCTGTGCCTTGAACCAGGTCTTTGTCACTGCACAGATGTCTATGTCTCCATTTTAAGGAGTGCCTCGAGTGAGTGCATTTTGAGGTTTAGACTTCTAGCTTTGAGTAGCATTACCCTCAGATTTTGCTTGCTTGTACCTGTTACGGTGGTGAATTTGTCATTTAAACCTTGCCTAAAAAAGGCACTATAGGGGTGGCAAGAGCCTTAGCCAGTATCTGGAATCCCAAGGGCGACGGGTACAAGCGATCTCTGGCAAAGCATTGTGGTTTGTCGATCATGTCATCCCAGGCAGACAGATAATTGGATCCCCTTAGAATGACACAAGAAGCTTAGCCAATTGTTGAAGTCAATCATTTGACCTCCACATCATCTTTTGTGGCCTCTGTTATGAAGAGTATATTCTCATAAGAGGAGATCAATGATGTTTGAGCTAGGAACTTTATTTTTGCAGCCAGAGCTCTTTGAGATGTAATCAATTTGCAAAAGTAATGAGCCTGTGTAATGTTGGGTCTGTGAGAAGAGCTCTGATTCCATGAAGTAGTATATACTCCTTCCCCATCCCCCGTGGGATTTTTAACTCTCTGCTTGCTGTGCATAGGCTGCCCCCTGTTGGCCCTGACCTTTATTTCTCCCAGTCTGGATATCCCCAGCACTGAGTCAAGAGTGGACTGAAGAGTCCTTATCCTGCAGCTCTAAAGATGATTTGTGGCATCACTGCAGTGCCCATTCTCTGCTTTCCTGTTGAATGTGCTTGCTTCCACCCACATACTACTATCACTAGCTTGGAATTGACAATTCTTAGATCTCTGTCCTGGCTTCTCTGATACCCTTCAGGCCTCTGCGTGCATGTTGCTAATTGGTTTATAGAACCAAGTGCTCCCCATCCCAGAATAGGCAAGCCTGATTTGGTCACTAACTCCTACTCTCCATCTTCCGGCTTTTCCAGCAGCTGAGCCATTGTTCATACTCTTGTCAGTTATGCAAGTTAGTCTGGGCTTTTTTCGTGTTCTCCAACGAGGCATGCAATTCTTTTTTTGCTTTACTCTTTTCTTTGTTCCAGAATTGCAGAAAATTTAAATGGCAGTCCATTATATCATCAGAGGGAATGGCTAGCAGGGCTGTGTAAAGGTTTTGTGTAGTTGAGTGGTCTTATGCCACAGAGCTAAGGTATGCTTCCCTTCATTTTCTTTACACTGGGTCTTTTGTACTACTTGAAGGTAAAACATTTTCTGTATGTGTAGTGAACTGGAGGTGTATTGTGACCCAGTAAACCAGTGCCTGCCTAAAAAGGTTATAGTGCCCAGCATGCCTTAAAGTGAATACTTGTTTTCATTTTCAAATCACAGAGAATGCAAAAATTTTGGAAGTTGTATACGCGTGTGTGTATTGGTCAGATAACGTGATTATAAGTTCTGCTGTTTTGGGGCAAAGTTGAAGGTAATTTAATAACATTTTTCTTTTGGTGATGGTCCTTTACAAAGTGTTATCTTCGTGAATTTTAGTACCACATGTTCCCTTCTTGGAGACTGTCAGAACTAGAGCTTCATTCCTGAGATGATGTAGCAATGTATTTTCGTAAGATGGTGAAAACTGTGAAAGTGGAAAAGATGGCTTTAAATGCTTGGCTGCTGTTACAAACTATTATATGTGAAGACTTATTTGTTGCCTGAGCTCACATGTGTATTGCACAAATTACATTCTTTGACATTGTGCATATTTTGTTTTGTAGGTTCCAGGAAATGAGTCTTCAAATCAGAGCTTATGTAGTGTTGGCTCTCTGAGTGATAAAGAGTCTGAGGTAAGAACCAGTGTTTACTGGAGTTAATAAGAATAATTCAAACTTTGAATATTTTAGACTGTGTGAAGTAGCTTTAAGTAAATTGCCTCAGTGGTAAACTGAGTGTTGCAAAAGCCAACGAATGGTTAGATGATTATCTTCGTTTTTCACTGTTGCAGTCATCACATTTGGGTCATCTGCCTGCAGGTAGCCCTTAGCCGGCCTGAATACCAGAGTCTTTGGATTTCTGCGTCGGATGCTGTTGCTTCTTCCATGAGGTCATGTCATCAGGTGTATAAAACATGCAGCCGATGCCATTGCATCAGTCTTTCTTGCCGTGCGGTGCCCGAAGCAGAAGCAGTTTGCAAATGCCGCTCAGCTGACTCCTGAAATTTTTGTTTTCGAGTTTCAGACCCGAAGTCTTCAAAAAAGAAAAGTACCCTGTTGGGGATCTCTTTTTCTTGCTCTAACCGATGTCAGAAAAAATTAACAATTGTATTGCCTGTGGAAAGCAAATACCTCGCACACATTTTCATTCTTACTGCATCACCTGTTTAGGCCAGACCATGACGTCCCTCACTGTCTATTTTGTGCCTTGTTCAACACCCGAACTATTCGTCGTCCGGCTATTTTTGTAGCTAAATTCTTTCTTTCTTGATCTCCGTACTCGGAAATGGCTTCGTTAAGCCATCTGACTATCGATCTTACGAAAAAACGTAAGGAATAAAGACAGACAGACCGCATGGATCCAAAACTGCCGATGACGCTTCTGTTAAGTTAGTCGCCAAGTTAGTCGCCAGTCTGCCGGTACTCAGTGAGGCACTTTTGCAGCCCCTGATACCTGCTACTACAGGCTCGCAGGCCTCTACTGAGACCCATTCGGAGTCAGGTATTCCGCGAGATGCTTCTTCGACTATGGAACCTGCAAATGTATCTACCTTGGATGGGTCCAGAGCCACTGTGCAGGCACCGGCTTCTGAGGGTGTATTTAGGCATACCGACTTTCATATTAAACTGCCAGCATCGTTTCCAACTAGAAGTACCGAATTCCTCAGGCCTAAAATTCTCACTACGCCTAGAGAACCGATTTTCTTTCTGATTCTTCTGATCAGGAATCTGATATATCTGCTCCTTCTGATTACCAGGATTTGCCCTTATCTACTTAGGAGGATTCTGATGCAGAGGATTCCATTCCCTCTGCTTCTCCTCCAGAAGATTTTTCTTTTGGGGAAACTTTGCATACCCTTAAGAGCATTTCTTCTGGGAAATCCAGGACTATTCTGAGTCCAAAAAGAGACTTAGGGAATTCTTACTCCAGCCTCAACACACACAGGTTTCCAGCTATCCTTCCTGTTCTGGTTATTGTAGATGATGTTTTCTTGGAATCTAGCCTTACCCCAGACAGTACCTTCAGCTCCCAGAAAACCTGACTGGTACTACAGAGTACCTGACTCTCTCACAAGTTCCTCTTTAAGTGTCCTACTGCTGATCCAGAGACTATTTCCCAAGGACCAAAAGGCATTAAGACTACTGCTGCCAACAACCCTACCCCTTCTGATAGATATTCTAGAGCCTTAGAAGGATGGGGTAAGAAGGTTTACACTTCTGCTACTTTGTCCATTAGGGCTCTAAATTGCCAGTTTCATATGTTAAAGTATCAGCAGCATATTATGGGACTACTTGAACAGAAAATTATGTTGTTTCCTGACCATGCCGAACACAAAGACTTGCAAGATTTAATGCATTCTTCTAACCAAGTTGGAAAACATAATTTGCATTGTGGTTTTGATACTTTAGAAGCATCTTGCAGGGCTGCTGTCACTGGGTCTGTACTTAGAAGGCATGCTTGGCTTAAGGAACCAAACCTGCCAGATCATGTTAAAGCTAAATTACTGGATGCACCCTTAAATCAAGACTGCCTTTTTGGCAACAAAGCAGAGAAGTCCTCAAAAAGATGGAGGAAAAAGCTAAATCTGTGCAGAATGTTTAAGATTTCCTACAAGTACAGCCTCCTTGATTCAGTAGTAATTGGCCTTCAAAGAACTGGTCCTTTCCAGGCCTTCTCAGTCCAAACCCAGGAACAGCAGACCTCCAAGATTTCAGTCTCGGGCTACGCACAGATCTGAGCAGTGGGATGCTCCCACTTCCAAAGCAGGGAGTAGTAAGCCACCCTCCTATGGAAAAATGGCACAATGACGTAACCTTAACCCTTCCAAGCCCTGCTCAACTGCTTGCTTCCTTAGGACGAAAGCTCGCCCTGCATGCAGAAAACTGGAAACTCATTACCCAGGACAAATGGGTTTTCAGCATAGTTTCCCAAGGATACAGATTCCACTTCCACATACTACCAACTCCAAGTAATTGGCCAGACCTCCCCCCAAATCAGTGGCAGCGACCCAACAGCAGGTTCTGTCCCTTCTCAGTTTCAGGGCTATTCAACCTGTCCCAGCAGAACTAAGGGGGCAAGCATTTTATTCAAGACTGTTTCTGGTACCCAGAAAAGAAAACTCCTGGCGTCCTATCTTGGATCTCTCTATTCTCAACACCTTTCTGGTGGTTCCAAAATTCAAAATGTTAACTTTTCAATAGCTTCTTCTATGCTAGCCAAGGATGCCTGGCTGGCAACCCTAGACTTAAAGGAAGCCTACCTGCACAACCCAATAAGAGAATTCTGCAGACAATACCCAAGTTTCAGGGCGGGCTCCATGCGCTTTCAGTTCTCTGCACTTCCCTTTGGATTATCTACTGCGCCCAGGGTGTTCACAAAGTGTCTAGCTCCAGCCATTGCCTTTTGCAGGCAGAGAAATATTCAAATTTACCCATAACTGGACAATTGTCTGATTCAGGCTGAAAGCCAGGACTTATTACAACACCTGGCATTTGTAAAGAAACTTCTGTCCTCACTGCGGTACACCATCAACAACAAAAAAAAGAAAGAAATCTCACCTAGTACCCTGTCAACAGATTGTATTCCTGGGAGCAAGCTTGAGCACAACTTCCCAGATGGCATTCCTCACTCCAGAGAAACAAGTTTATTTAACAGCCTACTTCAAACTATTGGCCACAAAACCCCAGCTATTTGCAAGGAAAATACTGCAAGCCCTGGAGTTCATGGCCTCTTGCAGTCTGCTAATTCCATATGCAAGACTGCATATGAAGAAACTCCAGTGGTATCAAAAAAGTTTATGGTGTCAACATTCCCAGGACCTGGAAACAATGATTCCTATTATTCCTTGTATAAGGACAGAGTTCCTTTGGTGGGCAGAGGCCTGCACCCACAACAAGGGACTCCCTTTCACTCTACGCCCTGCCGCCCAAACCCTAACAACAGACGCATCAGACTATGCATGGGGGGCTCACATGGCAGGGCAGTGCATTCAGGGCAAATGGAACCCGAGACAGATGCACCTGCATATCAACCAAAGAGAAATGTTAGATGTACAGAATGCTCTGACAGCCTTCAAAGACCTTATTCTCGCAGGACAACTATTGGTAAAGACAGACAACACCACTGTTGTGTGGTACATAAGCAGGGGGGAACCCACTCCTACCCTCTCTGCAGACTAGCCATGGCTCTGTGGAGCATAGCCTTGAGCTACCAAGTGCACCTAAAAGTTAAATTCCTGCCAGGCAAACTAAATTCACTGGCAGACGACTTAAGCAGAAATCTCATGGACCCACATGAATGGAAACTAGAACCCAAAATATTCAACCTCTTGAAGAAGTGGGGGGACCCCAGAGGTAGACCTGTTTGCCTCCCCTCAGAACTACCAGTTGAACAAATTCTGTACCAGAACTCCCCACAGTCAAGTTTGGAAAGTGGATGCCCTTTCCTTTACGTGGGAAAGCCACTTGGTTTATGCTTTTCCCCCTCTGCCTCTCCTCTCGAAGGTTCTACTAAAGATCAAACAGGACAAGCCAAGAACAAGACTGGCCACGCCAGCACTGGTACCTCCTCCTGCGCAGTCTGACACTGCTACAACCACGGCACCTACCTCAGACCCCTTCCGTGCTGTCCCAGCAGGCGGGTCAGATTCTGCACCCTCAACTTCATACCCTGAACCTTGCAGCCTGGCTAATTCCATGAGCTCTCCTCTAGCATCCCTCATTAAGCAGGTGCGGGATGTTATTCAGGAGGCAAGGAGGCCTAGTACCAGAACATCCTATGCTGAAAAGTGGAAAAGATTCTGCTCCTGGATTCATGCTCAGGGGATGGCCACAACGGTGCCTAGCTCATCTCATATTCTAGAGTACTTAACAGAAATGCTCCACAAGGCCACTCCTTCTCGACAGTTAAGATTCATGCCTCTGTCATTTCAGCACATTATAATACTGAGCCCACCCCTCTTCTCTCACCCCTTGCTAAAACAATTCCTTAGAGGGGACAAAAATGTAAGACCCCGTAGGAGAGCTCCCACTCAAGCTTTGGGACCTTAACTTTGTATTGGAAAAGCTCACTCCTTCCCCTTTTAAGCCAGCTGCGATAGCAGAGTTGAAATTCCTTTCCCGGAAAACAGCCTTACTTCTAGCCATCACTTCAGCAAGAAGACTGCGGAATTACAGGCCCTCATGGCAGTGGGAACCCTTCATTATCTTCCATATGGACAGGGTTTCCCTTGGGACTAATCCTTCCTTTTTGCGCAAGGTGGTGTCTAGTGTGACCCTAAACCAGTCCATTCATTTGCCTGCTTTTTTCCCTAATCCACAAAACAAAGGGGAACGGATACTGCACACTCTGGACGTGCACAGACAACTTGTATTCTATTTGGACAGGACTAAGCCTCTCAGAAAATCTGACCAGCTGCTAGTTGGCTTTGTGTAGGGGCAGAGGGGAAGGCCATTTCAAAGCAAACCATTTCCAAATGGATAGCCCATTGCATTCATTTCTGCTACAAGCACCATGGAAAACCTATCCCACAGGGGATAAGATCACATTCCACCAGGGCTGCAATCTACCTCTGTGGCATTTCTCAGAGGAGTCCCTACCAGGGACATCCTGGAAGCTGCTACCTGAGCTCTGTGCATACCTTCACCAAGCCTTACCACATGTCTATCTTTTCTAAATCCAGAGCTGGATTTGCCACAACAGTCTTGTAGGGCTTAATAGCTAGCCCAAATGCTCTTTAACTACCCTCCTCCCTTCCTTAGCTTTGGGAATCAACCTAAATGTCATGACTGCAACAGTGAAACACGAAAACATAGTGCAGTTGTGTACACTTACCATAAATGTATATGTTTGAGTGTATTCACTTTTGCAGTCCTAGTTACCCTCCCTCCAGCCCCCTAACGTCTCTTGGCTCTACTTTTCTTTCTTGTTTGGTGTGTGTGTATATGTATATATATATATATATATATATATATATATATATATATATATATATATATATATATGTGTGTGTGTGTGTGTATGTATATATAGATGTTCTTCGTGTTTCACTGTTGCAGTCATAACTGTAGGGTGCTCCTGCCGGCAGGCAGCCCGAGGTCGGCCAGAATCCCAAAGTCTGGGTCCGGCGTCGGCTGTATAAGCTAGTATCCTGACGTCAGTACGCCTTGGTACATAGCCGTCAGCCGACGCCATCTTCTCCAGTCTTTCTTGCCGTGTGGTGGAAAGCAGCTTGCAAAACGTTGGTTGGCGATTTTCGATCAGCATACTTGGTTGTTGTCGGTCCGAAGTTGTTACTTCTCTTCTCAAAGCTAAGTACCCCGTTGGGGAATCTTTTTCTTGTTCCTCCGATGTCAGAAAAAGTCAATAATTGTATAGCGTGTGGGAAACAAATACCTCATAAAGATTTCCACTCTTACTGTTTACCTTGCTTAGGCCCTGACCACGACGTTTTTTGTTGTCGGTTCTGTGCCAGGTTCAACTCTCGTACTATCAAACGCAGGTACGACTGGGCTTTAAATTATTTTGGCAGACGCTTCAATTACAGAATGTCGTCGGATACTACCGGAGTTCAAAAGAAGCGCAAAGATAAAGACAGGCCTCCGAGGTCCAAACAGGACTCGTTGCAGCTGGAGCCAGCGTCCGGTTCGGCTGTCGTCAGTGAGGCGCTTTTGCAGCCCCTGTCGTCCGCCGCTTCTGAACCGTTGGCCGATACGGACTCCCATGGGGAGCCATCAAGGCCCACTACTTTAACTGCTGCAGGACCTTCGGACGTCGCTCCTTCAGATGGGTCCGGAACCGCTGTGCAGGTACCGGCTTCTGAGGGGGTTTTCAGGCCTACTCACATTACTATTTCAAAGGCAAAGGCAAAGACAAAGACCCCATCTAAGTCTAAAGTTTCAGCTCAAACTGCTTCTGACTCCACTCCCAAGACACAAAAGCAATTATTGAGGATGGCTGAAGACTTGCTTACAATGATTAGGGGTTCTCACCCCCCTCCTGAGAAAAGGCCTCGACAGGATGTTACTCTGGATTCTTCTGACCAGGCCTCTGTTTCTTCTGTTTCTTCCTCTGATCAGGACTATTCCTTCCCCCCTTATGAGGATTCAGATGCTGAGGAATCCTTGCCCTCGGCCTCTCCGCCTGAGGATTTTTCTTTTGGGGAAACCTTGCATGAGATGAGGGAACATTTTCATTGGGAAGGACAGGAATATTCTGCTTCCAAAAAGAGGCTTAGAGAATTTCTTCTTCTTCCTCAGCATAGGCCTTTAGCTATCCCTCCTGTTTTGGACATTGTGGATGATGCTTTTTCTGAGGCTACTTTGAATCCTGATTCCATGCCTCCTGCTCCTTCTAAGCCTGACAGATTTTATAGGGTTCCTGACTCTCATTTATTTTTATTTAAAAATCCTTCTGCAGACCCTGAAACTATTTCTCAGGGTTCTAAGGCTGCTAAGGTTGCTACTTCTAAAAATCCTATTCCCTCTGAGAAGGATTCTCGTGCTTTAGACAGGTGGGGCAAAAAGGTATATACTTCTGCTACCCTATCTGTAAGGGCATTAAATTGCCAGTTTCATATGTTTAAATACCAGCAATTTCTTTTGTCTGTTTTAAAGCAAAAGCTTGCTTCTGTACCTGCTTGTGCAGAGGATAAGGAGCTTCAGGATGTTTTGCATGCTACTGAACAGGTTAACAAGCATAGCTTACATTGTGGTTTTGATGCCTTGGATGCTTCCTGCAGGGCTGCTGCCTCTGGTACTGTGATTAGGAGACACGCCTGGCTTCGTGAACAAAGTTTGCCTGAACAGGTTAAGGCTAAATTTATTAGATGCCCCTGTTCAACATGATGTTCTTTTTGGTTCTAAGGCTGAGGAAGTTATTAAAAAGATGGAAGAAAAGGCAAAGTCCATGCAGACTGTAAAAGATTTCTTGCAGGTACAGCCTCCTAGATTTTCCAGGAATTGGCCCTCTAAAAATTGGTCCTTTCCCACGTCTGACAGACCTCAAAGGGGAAGATATAGACGTTCCAGAGGTCATGGTCAAGGCCAGACCTCGTACAGATCTAGACAATGGACTGCTTCTTCACCTAGAAGGGGAGAAGACAGATCCCAATCTCAAAGAAAACAAACTCAATGACTCTCTCGGTTGGGCTTCAGGACCTCTTTACCTGGACGCCCCTCTCGGAGGAAAACTCTCTCTTTTTTACAGGAATTGGACTCATATTACCCAGGGCAAATGGGTACTGGATGTGATTTTAAAAGGTTACAAGTTCCACTTTCACACTTTGCCAAGGACTCACGGTTGGCCAGATCTGCCAAAACTTCAATGGTCAGAGGCCTTAACTCAAGTGGATGCTCTTCTGGCCATGAGAGCCATAGAGCCTGTTCCACTCTTGGAAATGGGAAAAGGATTTTATTCAAGGCTGTTTCTGGTTCCCAGAAAACAAAACTCTTGGAGACCTATTCTGGACCTTTCTGTGTTGAACACCTTCTTGGAAATTCCAAAGTTCAAGATGCTCACTCTGCAACAGTTACTTCCAATGCTCTCTCAGGACGCCTGGATGGTGACATTGGAGCCTATTTGCATATCCCTATCAGACAAGAATGCAGGAAATTCCTTAGGTTCAAGGCAGGTTCGAGGCACTTTCAATTCTCTGTTCTGCCCTTTGGTTTATCTACTGCGCCCAGAGTCTTAACCAAGTGCCTGGCACCAGTAGTGGCTTATTGCAGACTTCAGGGGATTCAGATTTACCCCTATTTGGACGACTGCCTTATTCAGGCAGACAGCAAAGATCTTCTGCTTCAACACCTAGACTTCGTTCAACGTCTTCTCCTTTTACTGGGATTCTCAGTGAACATAAAAAAGTCACATTTGATCCCTTCTCAACAAATGGTATTCTTAGGAGCCCTCTTAAACACAACCTTACAAAGGGCCTACCTCACTCCAGAAAAACAAACTCAGCTGGCTTCTACTTTCAACACCTTGGCAACTCTATCTCAGCTCACCGCAAGGAAATTCCTGCAGGCTCTGGGCTACATGGCTTCCTGCATTCTATTGATTCCAAACGCAAGGCTTCACATGAGAAAGCTTCAATGGTATCTGAAAAGTGTATGGTCTCAGCATTACCACGATCTGGATATCCTGATTCCTCTGATCCCCTGCCTCCAGAAGGAGTTCCTCTGGTGGTCCAGGGCATGCATTTTGAACGAAGGAAAACCTTTTCGTCTCCCTCAACCTACTCAAATCCTAACCACGGACGCCTCGGATTATGCTTGGGGAGCACACTTTCTAGACAATTGCCAGCAGGGAACCTGGACAAAGGACCATCTTCACTGGCACATCAATCTGAAGGAGATGTTGGCAGTTCAAAATGTCCTTTTGGCCTTCAAGCACCTTTTACGACCAGGGCCTCTGCTAATTCGCACAGACAACACCACGGTCATGTGGTACATCAACAAGCAGGGGGGATCTCATTCTTACCCCCTGTGCAGACTGGCTATGAGTTTATGGGACACAGCTCTAACTTTGGATCTGCATCTCCAGGCTCAATTCATCCCAGGAAAACAAAATCTTTTAGCAGACAGCCTGAGCAGAAACATTTCAGATCCTCACGAATGGATGCTAGACACCAACTTGTTCAAAAGGATTACTGCAGTTTGGGGTTGTCCCCAGATAGATCTGTTTGCATCACATCTCAATCATCAGCTGCCTCTCTTTTGCACCAGGTCCTTCCACAAAACAGCATGGAAAGTGGATGCCCTGTCTTTCAGTTGGAGAAGTCTGTCAGCATATGCCTTCCCTCCTCTTCCTCTACTGCCTCGGGTACTACTGAAGATAAAGCAGGACAAGCCCAAGTTCCTCATCTTGATTGCTCCAAATTGGCCTCGACAGTTTTGGTATCCGACTCTAAAGCTCCTGTTCTCGGGGCCTCCTTGGATTCTTCCACTGAACCCTTCTCTTCTGTCCCAGCATCAGGGTCAGTTACTACATTCCAACCTCAAGACCCTTTGCTTGGCAGCTTGGCTCTTCAAAGGAATTTAATTGCCTCTAGTCTTCCCAAACAAGTTCTGGATGTTCTTTTGGAAGCTAGACGGCCTAGCACTAGGAAATCTTATGCCTCTAAATGGAAGAGGTTTTCTATTTGGATGCAGGAACGAGGTTCTGATCCTCAGGTTCCTGATCTCTCCTCTATTTTGCTTTACCTTTTGGAGCTTTTATCTAAGGGACTTTCATTTTCTTCCATTAAGATTCATGCTTCTGCTATCTCTGCGCATTTCAGTTCTGATCCCCCTGTTTTTTCACATCCCTTGGTGAAGCAGTTCTTGAGGGGGGCTAAGAATTTGCGGCCTCCAAGGACCCTTCCGGTCCCTGCCTGGGATCTTAATTATGTTTTAGAAAAACTTACTTTGCCTCCTTTTGAGCCTGCTGCATCTTCAGATATTAAGTTTCTATCTTGGAAGAATGTTCTTTTGTTGGCTTTGACCTCTGCCAGAAGGGTCTCAGAGTTGCAAGCTCTTATGGCTGTGGAACCATACCTTATTTTCCATCAGGACAGAGTATCCTTGAGGACCAATCCTACATTCATGCCTAAGTTGATTTCGAAAGTGGCCTTGAATCAGACAATTCACCTTCCTACTTTCTTTCCTAATCCTCAAAATAAAGGGGAAAGGATTTTGCATTCATTGGACGTACACAGACAGTTAAGATTTTACTTGGACAAGACTAAAGATTTCAGAAAGTCTAACCAATTGTTTGTTTCCTTTGCCTCAAGTTCACTTGGAAAACCTATTTCTAAACAGACCATTTCCAAATGGATTGCTTATGGGATGAAATTCTGTTACACTCATCATGGTAAACAGTTTCCTGGAACCATTAGAAGTCATTCTACTAGGGCAGCTGCAACTTCTACAGCTTTTCTCAGAGGAGTTCCTACCAAGGATATCTTGGAAGCTGCCACTTGGAGTTCAGTGCATACTTTTTCCAAGCACTACAATCTCCCTTTGTTTTCTAAGTCTAGGGCAGGCTTTGCCTCTGCTGTCTTGCAGGGTATTCTTGCCTCCCCTCCTTCTATCTAAAGCCTCCTCCCTCTCTACACTGCTTTGGGATTCCACCCTACAGTTATGACTGCAACAGTGAAACATGAAGAACATAGTACAGTTGTGTACACCTACCATAAATGTAGATGTTCGAGTGTCTTCACTGTTGCAGTCGTGGTTTCCCTCCCTCCTATCCCCTCTTTTTCTCTCTTTTGTGGTGTATTTGTGTTTCCTTGTTGGATTCATTTTGGATTGATTGGGGTATTCTGACATCTAGGGCAAGAAAGGCTGGAGAAGATGGCGTCGGCTGACGGCTATGTACCAAGGCGTACTGACGTCAGGATACTAGCTTATACAGCCGACGCCAGACCCAGACTTTGGGATTCTGGCCGACCTCGGGCTGCCTGCCGGTAGGAGCACCCTACAGTTATGACTGCAACAGTGAAGACACTCGAACATCTACATTTATGGTAGGTGTACACAACTGTACTATATATATATATATATATATATATATATATATATATATATATATATATATATAGATATATATATATATATAGATATATATATATATAGATATATATAGATATATATAGATATATATAGATATATAGATATATATAAAAAATTTTTTTTCCAGGTGTATTTGCTTTTTGATAGGGGGTGTACCATACCGTATAATTGCTTCCTACTTTGGGGGCACCTGATATCTGGGGCAAGAAAAACTGATGTAATAGCATCTGTTGCATGTTTTATACCCCTGACGACCTGACGTCATGGAAGAAGTGACAGTATCCGATGCAGAAATCTGAAGACTGGTATTCAGGCCGGCTGAGGGCTTATCTCTAGGCAGATAACCCAAATGTGATGACTGCAACAGTGAATACACTCTTAACATCTACATTTATGGTAAGTGTACACAACTGTACTTCGTGTTTCACTGTTGCAGTCATCACATTTGGGTTATCTGCCTGCAGGTAGCCCTCGGTTGGCCCAAATGCCAGAGTCTTGGGATTTCTGTGTCGTCTGCTGTCACCTTTTCCATGATGTCAGGTCGTCGGGGGTATAAAACATGCAGCTGACGGCATTACATCAGTCTTTCTTAACGTGAAGGTGCCCGAAGCGGTTTGCAAGTTCTAGTCGGCCGCTTCCTGAAATTTTCATTTTTCGTGTTTCAAACCTGAAGTCTTCTAAAGCTAAGTACCCCGTTGGGGATCCTTTTTTCTTGCTCTAACTGATGTCAGAAAAAGTTAACAATTTTCTTGCCTGCGGAAAGCAAATACCTCACTGAGATTTTCATTCTTACTGCATCATCTGTTTAGGCCAAGACCACGACGTCCCTCGCTGTCGGTTTTGTGCCTTGTTTACAGCCCGAACCATTCATCATCAGGCTATGTTTGTCACTAAAGTCTTTCGCTCTTGTTCTCCGTATTTCAAAATGACTTCGATAAGCCATCTGACTACCGATCTTCCCAAAAAAAAAAAACGCAAGGATAAATACAGAGACAGACCACAAGTCCAAAACTGCCAACGCTTCCATTAAGCTAGTCGTCAGTCCGCCGGTACTCAGTAAGGCACCTTCGCAGCCCCTGATGCCCACTTCTACAGATTCGTAGGCCTCTACTGAGACCCATTTGGAGTCCAGTATGCCGTGAGATGCTTCGACTATGGAACCTGCGGATGTCTCTACCTTGGATGGGTCCGGATCTGATGTGCAGGCACCGGCTTCTGAAGGTGTATTCCGACCTACCTATATTCATATTAAACAGACAACTTCATTTTTAACTAAAACTACTGAGTTTCTCAGGCCCAGAGTTCATACTACGCCTAGAAAACCGATGTCCAAAGCACATGCTCAAGCTCCCATGCCACAAAAACAAATGCTTAGACTGGCTGAAGACCTTATTACTCAAATTAGCAGAAGCCAGCCTTCCCCTGCTAAAAGACACAGAATTGGACTTTCTTTCTGATTTTACAGACGATTAGTCTGATGACTCTGACCCTTCTGATTACCAGGAGATACCCTTATCTACCTATCAGGATTCAGATGCAGAGGAATCCATTCCCTCTGCTTCTCCTCCAGAGGATTTTTCTTTTGGTGAAACCTTGCATACCTTAAGAGAGCATTTCCATTGGGAATGCCAGGACTATCCTCAGTCCAAAAAGAGACTTGGGGAATTTTTAGATTTGACTCCACACAGGCCTCTAACCCTACCCCTTGTCCTTGATATTTTAGATGATGTCTTCATGAAATCCAGTCTTACTCCTGACACTACCACCAACTCCTAGAAAACCTGACAGGTACTACAGAGTACCTGACTTCCTACTGTGGATCCAGAGACCATTTCCCAGGGACATAAAGGCTTTAAGGCTACTTCAGCCAAAAGCCCCTACCCTTTCAGACAGGGATTCTAGAGCTTTAGACATAAGGAGTAAGAATGTATATACCGCTGCAACTCTTGCCATCAGGGCTTTGAATTGCCAGTTTCACATGTTGAAGTACCAGCAACATATTATGGAACTAATTAAACAAAAAATGGTGTTCCAGATTGTGTAGAAAATAAAGATTTACAAGACTTAATGCATTCTGCAAACCAAGTTAGTAAACATACTTTGCAGTGTTGGTTTGATGCCTTAGAAGCATCTTGCAGGGCTGCTGTCACTGGGTCTGTACTGAAAAGGCATGCTTGGCTGAAAGAACTGGTCTTGCCAGATCATGTCAAAGCAAAAGTAATAGATGCTTCATTAAATTAGGATAGTTTGTTTGGCACAAAAGCAGAAGTTGCTGTGAAAATGATTGAAGAAAAAGCTAAATCTATGCAAGCTGTCAAAGATTTCTTACAGGTGCAGCCACCTAGATTCAGTAGGCATTGGCCTTCAAAAAACTGGTCCTTTCCAGTCCCTTCCAGGCCTTCTCAGTCCAAACCCAGGGGAAACAGACCACCAAGACTACAGTCTCAGGCAAGTGGTAAGCCACCCCCTTATGGAAAAAGTTCACAATGACTTTCCAATTATCTTTCCCAGCCATAGCCAAGTAATTGCACCCCTAGGCTGAAAACTCGCCCTTCATGCAAAAAAACTGGATGTTCATTACTCTGGACAAATGGGTTCTAAACATTATATCCCAGGGATGCAGATTCTACTTCGTCTCACTACTAACCCCAAGCGGGTTGCCAGACCTTCCTCCAAACCAGTGGACAGAGGCTCAAAATCAAGTACTTTCCCTTCTCCATATCAGGGATATTCATCCTGTTCCAGTAGAACAAAGGGGACAGGGTTTCTACTCCAGACTGTTCCTGGTGCCCAGAAAAGAGAGCTCTTGGTGCCCTATCCTGGATTTATCAATTCTCAACACCTTTCTGGTGGTCCCAAAATTCAAAATGCTTACACTGCAACAGCTTCTTCCTATGCTAGCCACAGATACCTGGTTAGTCACTCTAGACTTAAAGTTTATCTGCACAGGGAGTCTTGCAGGAAATGTCAACGTTTCAGGGAAGGCTGTATGCACTATCAGTTCTCTGCACTTCCCTTTGGCTTATCTACTGCGCCCAGAGTATTCACAAAGTGCCTTGCTCCAGCCATTGCATACTGCAGGCAGAGAAATATTCAAATTTACCCATACTTGGACGGTTGCCTGATTCAGGTGGACAGTCAGGAATTGCTAATTCAGCACCTGACATTTGTAAAAAGACTTGTAACTTCACTGGGATACACCATCACTGAAAAGAAATCACAACTGTTGCCCAGCCAGCAAATTGTATTCCTGGGAGCAAGTTTGAACACAACTTCCCAGATGGCATTCCTCACTCCAGAAAAGCAGGTCCATTTGCAAACTACTTCAAACTAATGACCACCAAAACTTAGCTATTTGCAAGGAAAATACTGCAAACCCTAGGGTTCATGGCCTCATGCATTCTGCTAATTCCATATGCAAGACTGCATATGAGGAAACTTCATTGGTACTTAAAAAGTCTCTCATGTCAACATTCTCAGGACCTGGAAGCAGTGATTCCTATCATACCTTGTCTAAGGGCAGAGTTCCTTTGGTGGGCAGAGGCATGCAACCACAAGAAGGCACTTCCTTTAACTCAACCCCTCGCCGCCCATACCCTGACAATAGACTCATCAGACTATGCATGGAGGGCTAACATGGCAGGCAAATGCATTCAAGGCGAATGGAGCCCAGAAGAAATTCCCCTGCATATCATTCGAAAAGAGATGCTAGCTGTACAGAATGCTCTCACAGCCTTCAAATACCTTATCCTTCCAAGACCACTCCTCATAAAAGCAGACAACACCACAGTTTATGTGGTACATAAGCAAGGGAGAACTCATTCTTACCCACTCTGCAGGTTAGCCATGGCCCTGTGGAACACATCCTTGAGCAACTAAGTGCACCTACAAGCTGAATTCCTGTTAGGCAAGCACAATTTACTGACAGACTTAAGCAGAAATCTACTTGACCCTCACGAGTGGAAACCGGAACCCAACTAATTAAAACTTATAATCCAGAGGTGGGTAACACCGGAGGTGGACCTTTTTGCCTCCCCCCAAAACCACCAATTGAGCAAGGTTTGCACCAGGAACCCTCACAGCAGAGCCTTGGAGGGTGGATGCCCTGTCCTTTACATGGGGAAAACCTCTCAATTTATGTCTTTTCTTCTCTGCCCCTCCTCTCAAATGTACACCTCAAGATCAAATAGGACAGTCCAAGGGCAATCCTTATTGTACCGGACTGGCCACGCCAGCACCGGTACCCACTCCTACGCAGTCTGACAGCAGTGCCACCCTGGTACCTACATCAGATACCTTCCCTGCTATTTCAACAGGAGGGACAGATTTTTCATCCACAGCTACAAACCATAAACCTTGCAGCCTGGCTTATCCCCTGAATTCACCACCAGCATCCCTAAGCAAACAGGTGCTGGATGTCATCCTTGAGGCCAGAAGGCCTAGTACTAGAAAATCCTTTGCTGAAATGTGGAAAAAGATATTGTTCTTGGAGTCTGTCTCAAGGAAAGGATACAGCTGTACCCACCTTAACTCAAATCCTTGATTACCTAGCAGAGCTGCTCCACAGAGGCCTATCCTTCTCATCCATTAAGATTCATGCCTCTGTCATATCAGCTCATTATAATACTGAGCCACCTCTCTTTTGTCACCCTTTAATCAAACAGTTCCTGAGAGGAACTAACAATTTAATGCCCCCTAGGATAGCTGCCACCTTGGCCTGGGACCTTAACTTGGTACTGGAAAAGCTCACACTACCCCCTTTTGAACCTGCTGCTTCACCTGAGTTAAAATTCCTATCGTGGAAAACAGCCTTACTTCTAGTTATTACTTCAGCAAGAAGAGTGTCTGAGTTACAGGCACTAATGGCGGTGGAACCCTTTATTATTTTCCATGCTGACAGGGTTTCCCTCAGGACTAACCCATCCTTTATGCCCAAGGTGGTAACCAGTGTGACATTAAACCAATCCATCTATTTGCCAACCTTTTTCCCTAATCCTCAGAATAAAGGGCAAAGGATCCTGCGCTCCTTGGATGTGCACAGTCTGCTCAGGTTCTACTTTGACAGGACTAAGCCTTTCCGAAAATCTGACCAGCTGCTAGTCAGCTTAGCTACAGGGGCAGAGGGCAAGGCCATTTTGAAGCAAACCATTTCCAAATGGATAGCTACAAGCACCATGGAAAACCTACCCCTCAGGGGATCAGAATTCACTCCACTAGAGGTACTTCAACCTCTACAGCATTTCTCAGGGGAGTCCCTACCAGGGACTGCCTGGAAGCTGCAACCTGGAGTTCTGTACACACCTTTGCCAAGCATGATCACTTACCTATTTTTTTTCTAAATCCAGAGCTGGATTAGCTACAGCAGTCGTACAAGGCCTGCTAACCCGCCCTAACACTTCTTGAACTCCTCCACCTTTCCTCAGCTTTAGGAATCAACCCAAGTGTGATGACTGCAACAGTGAAACACGAAGAACGTAGTACAGATGTTCTTTGTTTCACTGTTGCAGTCATTACATTTGGGTTATCCTACTTGCAGGTTGCCCTCAGTCGGCCTGAATTCCAAAGTCTTGGATCCTGCATCGGTTGCTGTCGCCTCTTCCCTGACGTCAGGTCGTCAGGGGTATAAAAGATGCAGCCGATGCCTTTTTATTCAGTCTTTCTTGCCGCGTGGTGCCCGAAGCAGTTCGCAAGTGCCGGTCAGCAGACTTACGAGATTTTTGTGTTCGAGTTTCAGATCCGAAGTCTTCATTAAAAGCTAAGTACCCCGTTGGGGAAACTTTTTTCTTGCTTCAGACCGATGTCAGAAAAAGTTAATAATTGTATTTCTTGTGGGAAGCAAATACCTCATAAGGACTTGCATTCTTACTGTATTCCTTGCCTTGGCCGTGACCACGATGTTGCTAGTTGTCGGTTTTGTGCTAGATTTAACCAACGCACTAAGCGTCGGTACGATTTTGCATTAAGCTATTTTGGGCGAAGATTTAATTACACAATGTCGTCTGATAGCCATCTGACTACAAAAATTCACAAAAAATGCAAAGAAAAAGGCAACCAAGGTCCAAAACCGACAACGAAGCTTCTCCTAAGCAAGTCGCTGGTTCTCTCTGAGGCGCTTTCGCAGCCCCTGACGCCCGCTACTTTAGAGTTGCAGGCCGCTACCGACTCCCACGTGGAGTTGGCCAGGCCGCAGGAAACTCATAGTATTGGAGCCTTGGAGATTATTCCCTCAGATGGGTCTGGAGCCGCCGAGCAGGCATCGGCTTCTGAGGGTGTATTCAGACTTAAACAATTATATATTAAACCGGCTTCAAAGACTAAAACACCTTTAAAGACAAAGAAGCAAGTTCACCAGCCACAAGGACAGGCCTCCATGCCCAAAAAAGAGATGCTAAAAATGGCCGAAGACTTTAATTACCTTGATCAGGGGTTCCCATCCCCCTCCTGATAAGAGGCCTAGGCAAGAGACCGACTATGAATATTCAGATCAGGTTTCCATTTGTTCAGATTCCTCTTCTGATCAGGAATATTCTCTTCCCACCTATGAGGATTCTGATGCTGAAGAATCAATTCCTTAAGCTTTTCCTCCTGAGGACTACTCTTTTGGGGAAACCTTGCATACCACGAGGGAGCACTTCCACTGGGAGAGCCAAGATTTTTCAGAATGTAAGAAAAGGCTCAGAGACTTCCTTTTACTTCCTCAACACAGGCCTCTAGCTATTCCACCTGTGTTCGACATTGTAGATGTGTTCTCGGAGTCCAGTCTGACCCCTGACTCTTTACCTCCAGCTCCTGTTAAGCCGGACAGATACTACAGGGTCCCTGACTCATAAATTCCTTTTCAAAAACCCTGCTGCAGACCCAGAAACTATTTCTCAGGGCACAAAAGGGGTCAAGGCTTCTACTGCAAAAAACCCCACCCCCCTCTGATAGGGATTCTAGGGCTCTGGATAGATGGGGAAAAAAGATTTGCACATCTGCTACTTTGGCTTATAAGGGCCTTAAATTGCCAGTTTCATATACTCAAATATCAGCAATATATCATGACACTGCTTAAACAGAAAATGATGGCAAATTCTGAATGTGCAGAAAAAGAAATACAGGATTTATTGCATGCAGCTGAACAAGTTGGAAAGCATACTTTGCAGTGTGGTTTTGATTCTCTGGAGGCCTCCTGCAGGGCCGCTGTTACGGGTTCTGTCATTAGGAGGCATGCTTGGTTAAAAGAACAAAATCTGCCTGACCATATTAAAGCAAAATTATTAGATGCTCCGTTACAACATGACGCCTTGTTTGGTGTTAAGGCAGAAGAGGTGTTAAAGAAAATGGAAGACAAAGCTAAATCTATGCAAACGGTCAAGGATTTCTTACAGGTACAGCCACCTAGATTTAGCAGACACTGGCCTACAATGAATTGGTCCTTTCCAGTCTTAGACCTCAGAGGCAGGTCCAGACGCCCTAGAGGCAGATCACAGCCAAAAGGATCCTACAGGTCTAAGCAGTGGAGTGCCTCTACCTCCAAAGGTGGACAGGACAAATCACAATCATACAGGAAACAGTCCCAATGACTTCCCCCTGCCTGCACCAAGCACTTATCTTCTGGCAGCACCCATAGGGGGAAAGCTAGCACTTTCTTCTCAAAATTGGCACATTATTACCCAGGACAGGTGGGTTCTAGACAGTGTCTCCAGGCTACAAGTTTCATTTCCATACCCTACCAAGGGCAAACAGG
The DNA here is from genome assembly GCF_019279795.1 of Protopterus annectens. Taxonomy (NCBI): domain Eukaryota; kingdom Metazoa; phylum Chordata; order Ceratodontiformes; family Protopteridae; genus Protopterus; species Protopterus annectens. The sequence goes on along the minus strand of NC_056747.1, from coordinate 1,214,845,817 downwards.
TGACCAGACTTGCCAAAAAAATCAGTGGGCAGAGGCTCAAAAACAAGTTGCAGCTCTCATGGACATGAGGGCTATTCAACAAGTGCCTCATCAAGAGCAGGGACAAAGATTTTACTCGACTGTTTTTGGTACCCAGAAAGGACCAAGCATGGAGACCAGTACTGGACCTGTCTATTCAAAACAGTTTCCTGGATATACCAAAATTCAAGATGTTGACCTTGCAGCAGCTTCTGCCCATGCTGCGCAGCAAGGCTTGGCTCGTGACTTTAGACCTAAAAGAGGCATACCTGCATGTCCCAATCAGACAAACATGCAGAAGATTCCTCAGATTCAAGGCTGGCTCAAAGCATTACAAATTCTCTGCACTGCCCTTTTGCTTATCTACTGCGCCCAGGGTCTTCACAAAGTGCCTGGCACCAGTAATTGCTTACTGCAGACAGAGGAATACAAATATATCCTTACTCGGACGACTGCCTCATACAAGCAGAGAACAAGGACATTCTACTACAGCATCTGACGTGTGTGATAAGACTTTTAACATGCCTAGGGTACACAGTCAACAAAAATAAATCAAAACTAGTACCCTCTCAAGAGATAATATTCCTGGGTGCAAGCTTAAATACAACTGCCCAGATGGCTTATCTCACTCCAGACAAAGGCAACTGACTGCCTATTTCAAGGAAATGGCAACAAAGGCCCAGTTATCTGCAAGAAAAGTTCTGCAGGCTTTGGGCTTCATGGCATCCTGCATCTTACTAATTCCATATGCAAGACTGCAGATGAGTAAAATTCAGTGGTACCTAAAAAGTGTTAGGACGCAACATTGCCACAGTCTGGAAACAATGATTACTCTTATTCCCTGCCTGCAACAGGAGTTTCGATGGTGGGCAAAGTCTCGTCACCAAAACAAGGGACAGCCATTCTCACTACCCCCAGCCAGACAGAGCCTAATGACGGATGCATCAGATTATGCCTAGGGGGCACACATGGCAGGAAGAGGCATTCAGGGCACCTGGTCCACAAACCAAAGGCATCTACATATCAATCAAAAAGAGATGCTAGCTGTTCAAAATGCCCTGATAGCCTTCAAGGACCTATTTCATCCAGGACAACTACTGATAAAGACAGACAACACCATGGTCATGTGGTACATAAACAAGCAGGGGGGCACTCATTCTTATCCCCTGTGCAGACTAGCCATGGCTGTATGGGAAACAGCATTGACTTACCAAGTACATCTGCAGGCACAGTTCCTGCCAGGAAAGGAAAACACTCTGGCAGATGAACTAAGCAGAAACCTCATGGATCCCCACGAGTGGCACCTGGATCCACAAGTCTTCAGCATGATAACAAAGAAAGGGGACGCCCGGTCATAGATCTATTTGCCTCCCCTCAAAACAATCAACTAAAAAGATTCTGCACAAGGACTTATCACAGACAAGCTTGGAAAGTAGACGCCTTATCTTTCAACTGGACAATCCTATCAGTATATGCCTTTCCTCCACTACCTCTCCTCCCCAAGGTACTCCTAAAGGTCAGGCAGGAGTAACCAAAAATGATTCTGATTGCCCCAGACTGGCCACGCCAGTACTGGTATCCGATCTTAAGGAACTTGTCCCAATGCCCAGCCTGGACCTTACCTCAAATACCTCTGTCCCAGCAAAACAATCAAATTCTGCACAGCCAACTCAGGACCCTAAACCTGGCAGCATGGCGGATAATGTAGCCATATAAACCACACCTCTCAGTAAAGCTGTGATGGATGTCATTTTAGAAGCCAGAAGGCCTAGTACTAGAAAATTCTATGCTGGGAAATGGAAGAGATTTTGCGCTTTGAACCAAGCTCAAGGAACTGATGCAGCTGTACCAAATATTCCTCAGATTTTGCAATACTTAACTGAGATTCTGGACAAAGGCCTTTTTCTCATCAATTAAAATCCATGCCTCTGCCATTTCGGCTCATTACAATACAGAGCCACCACTCTTTTCTCATCCTTTATTAAGGCAGTACCTCAGAGGAGCCAAAAACCTAAGGCCTCCAAGGAGAAAGCCAGTACCTGCATGGGACCTCAATTATGTCTTGGAAAAACTCACCTTACCTCCTTTTGAGCCATCTGCTACTGCAGATATAAAATTCTTATCTTGGAAAACAGCTCTTCTCCTAGCAATAACTTCTGCAAGACTAATTTCAGAGCTACAGGCTCTCATGGCCGTGGAACTCTATCATTTTTTATCCAGACAGGGTCTCTCTGAGAACAAACCCTACATCTACGCCTAAGGTGGTATCCAGTGTAGCCCTCAACCAAACTATTCATTTGCCAACCTTTTATCCAAATCCACAGAACAAGGGGGAGAAAATTCTGCATTCTTTGGACGTACACAGACAACTTAGATTCTACTTGGACAAAACTAAAGATGTTAAGTTGTCAAACTCGCCTTCATTCTTGCTGGATGGGTTCGGAGCCGATCCTCGGCTCCGACTCGGTACTTGCTAAGCTCGAGAGCTAATTTTACCAGCTCGAGGCAACCCTATATCCCATGATGCAAGGCGTGACTACCCCAGATCTCGTTTGCCGCTTCGCGAAGAGGTCTCCTTTTACCAGCTCAGGTAAAGTTTAGTATTTTATACTAAAGTTCAGTCAAAAAAATGTTTCCATTTTCCTGATTTCCTTTCTTAAGAGTTAGTTTTAACTAATATCTAACTATCTTGCCCTATATTCCCTTTCTCCTTTATATAGGGATAGTTTTCCTCCCTTAAGGCCTTAAGCCTTCCTTCCATTAATTTTCTGTCAGGGAGTGTGTGTGTGTTTTTCAGTTTTCCCTATTTTTTATTAGATAACTGTGTGACTGGTGTGTGTCTGTGTGCTTTGTGTTTGGCATACCATGTCAAAAGAAGTAAAGGTCTCAGGCTTCAAGAAGTGTGACTCGTGCTGTCAGAAAATGTCTGACAGACGGTCACACTTCTTGTGTGTACTGCCTGGGGCCTTTACACCTGCTGGACTCCTGTGCTATTTGTCACTCCTTCAGCCAGAGTGTCCTGCAGGAACGTAGAAACAAGTTTATTCTACGTGGCTTGTTGAAGCCAGAGGGTTCCCCGACCAAGACTTGGTCGGCAAAGCCCTCTAAGCCACCTAAAGCCCAGGCTGTGGTTCCTAAGCCTTCGGTGGTGGCTCTGACTCCTTCGGAGCCGAGATCGGCTCCGGATGGAGCCAATCTTTCTACCTCTGAGGTTGTGGTATCGGCGCCGTCTGGCTCCAATACACTTACACCTATGTCGATGCGGAGCCGACGTCTCCTTGACCATGACTGGTGCCGATAAGCTGTCTGCTCCATCTGGAACCGAAGGGTCTTTGGCTCCGATGGCTCTTTCCAAGAAGAGATCTTGGTCCCCTTCCCTGGAGTCGATTCGCTCGGCTCCGGGATCTCCTCTACTTTCGGAGCGGAGCCATCGGAGCCGATCTTCAAGCTCTTCCAGGCTGTCAGTCCATGACTTGGAGAGGGTGGTAAGTAGACTGCTGAAGTCACAGGCACTGGCCCAGATGCTCCATAGCCCGTCTCAGCAGACGACCGCTGTCCCTCATCCCCCTGAAATTCCTCCTCCGACTCTCCTTCAGAGTTCGGAGCCGGAGCTTCTCGGAACGTTGACCGTGGGTGCGCCGGAGCTGATACTTCCCCTGTCGGCTCCATCGTCTTCGACTCCGATTTCCTCCATGAGACCTTCCTTGGAGGGATCCGGTCGTCGGGTCTCCCTTGTCGGCTCCGAGGGGGTGAGTTGCATCGGACCCTTGTCCGACCCCGCTCTCCCTCTTGGAGCTTCAGCATTGGTGAGCTCTGCACCGACATCGGCCTCGGAGCCTTCTCTTTCGGTGGGACCGGGGATTCCTGTCTCTTCAGAGCGGGAGTCTTCTGGCCTCCCTGGGAGGGGAGCCTTTGAGGTGATGAGGAGTGTTCTAGCCCCGGAGCTGAGTCAACGGTCAATTCCATTAGCTCCTCCCTCTTCGGTGCCTGTTGATGTCTCTTGCCATTCTCTTGCTCCCAGACCCAGAGATCCATCGCCCCAGGTTTCCCCATTGGGAAGAACTTCCTCTTCCGAGGTTTCTCCTGATCCTTCCGGAGAACCCCCGCGTAAGAGGACGTGCAAGAGGAAGCACACAGACTCCCCCGAGTCTACGACATCAGATACCGACTTAGATGAGTCCGAGGGTTCCCCACGGTCCCCCTCTGAGGAGGTCTCCTTTTCAGACATCCTGGAACTCCTTAAGCAGAGGGGGAACAGGCCTTCCATTAACCCCTCCGAGGATGAGTCGGTATACCTGGAAGCTTTTGGATCTCGACCCTCCACCTCCTGGGTGTTTCCGCCTTTCGACCTGCTCATGCAAGTGGTGGCTCGAAAGGCATGGGCGGCCCCGGATTCTGTGGAACCAGTCCCCAGGAGGCCTTCTAAATTCATCACGGCCCCCGCAGACAAACAGTTTCTTACCAAGGGTGTCCCTGTTGATGCCATGGTGGTGGTGGCTGCCACCAAGAAGGAACTTGCCGATCCTTCTGTACCCGTCCATCCTCCTAACAAGGACTCTCTAGGACCATGGATAGGTATGGTAAGCGGATGTTTTCTTCAGCGACCTTTGCTATGCGCTCACTGAGCTATCTCTGTCACTTTACCCGGCTTCAGAGAGACATTCTCAAGGAACTAGGTGAGGTAGTTCAGGATCAGTCAGCTGCTGGGGCTCAAGAAAAGATTGCCTCACAGCTCGGAATCCTAAATTCTGTAACTAACTCCTCCATGCGGCTCATTTCTTATGCAGCCGATGGGGCGAGTAGAGCCGCTGGCACAGGAGTGGCACTTAGGCGTCAGTCCTGGATGCGGCTTTGTAATTTCGCGGACCCCTTTAAGGCGTCCTTCACTAATACTCCCTTCACCTGAGGCCCGAACAAAGCCGAACCATCGAAGGACACATTGACCAGGTGTGAGCAAGACGGCAAGACTCTTTTTGCCGTAGGAGTCCATTTCTCCACCCCTTCAAGACCCTATCCCAAAGGGCAGAAGGGAGGGAAAATGTGGTTCCGTAAATCTCGGAGTCACACCGGACGCACGTGGTCAGTTTACCCCCAGAGGCAGAGAGGGGGTAATAACAATAGAAGCCACCCTAGGGGCAGAGGGGGATCCGCAGAATCAAGGCAGCAGAGAGCCTCTCTCTGACAAACCCTTCCAGCACCCCTGAGGTGTTGCCCGACTGTCCACCCTTGGAGGCAGTCGGGGGAAGATTGTTGCTGTACCCAACAGCCTGGCTTTCCCTTTCTCAAGACAAATGGGTACAGTCGATCATATCCGATGGTTACCATATCCCTTTCGTGAGATATCCTGCTCCTCATCAATCCCTCCCGGACGTTTCACCCGGTCTAAGGGAGTTGGCAAAGCTGGAGGTATCAAAGCTCCTAGCAAAAAGAGCCATCCAACTAGTACCTGCAGACCGGGTAGGATCCGGAATCTACTCAAGATTCTTTTTGGTTCCCACAAAGACGGGAGATTGGAGACCAATTTTAGACCTCAGCAAACTAAACAAGTTTGTCAAGAAGGCAAGGTTCCGGATGGATACGCTTCAGTCCATTCTACCCTTTTTGAGCAAGGACAACTGGATGTGCTCAATAGACCTTCAGGATGCGTACTATCAGATAAAAATTCACAGGCGCTCCAGAAGGTTTCTCCGCTTCCGCCTGGGGACCAGTCATTTTCAATTCAGAGCCCTGCCCTTTGGTCTCACTACAGCCCCCAGAGTGTTTACCAAATGCATGGCAGTGGTCACGGCTCACCTGAGACGTCAAGGATTCCAGGTGTTTCCGTATCTAGACGACTGGCTCCTCTCTGCCACCACCAGGCATCAACTTCTCAAGGCCAGGGACTACACTCCACATCTGCAACCAGTTAGGGATCTCTATAAACTTCGAAAAATCTTCATTGTCTCCTTGCCAATCTATTACCTTTATAGGCGCAGAGTTAGACACTGTCGGGATGTCAGCAAGACTCACAAACCAAAGAATTCTGGACATCCAAAAGTATGTTCGGATCATACTACTCAGCAGAAAGATCAGGGCCAGATTTCTCCTGAAGGTGCTAGGTCTTATGGCTGCAGCCATTGTACTGCTTCCTTTAGCTCGCTTCCACATGCGTCTTCTGCAGTGGCTGTTGTTCACCCAGTGGTCATTCCAGCAGCTTCCCATGCGCCACGAGATCTTCGTGACGCAATCCTGCAAGAGTCACCTAACCTGGTGGATGTCTTCTCCACACCTCCATCAGGGCCGACTGTTTGTTCCCCCAGTTCCGGTTGCCACAGTCACTTCGGATGCCTCTCTGATCGGGTGGGGGGGCATTATCAGGGCAGGATGGTCCATGGGACTTGGCAACCCATAGAATACCATCTGCACATAAATGTCCTAGAGATGAGAGCGGTGCTTTTAACGTTGCAAGCCCTCAGCGACTTTCTTCCTTTAGGGACTATTGCAGTTCAGACGGACAACATGTATGTAGTCTGGTATATCAACAAACAGGGCGGGACCAAGTCCTATCCACTGTGTCAAGAAGCTCTCAGACTTTGGCAATGGGCAATCTCCTCTCATCGGTTTCTGATAGCAATGCATATCCCCGGGAAATCCAACCTCTTAGCGGACAGACTGAGCAGAGCTATTCTCATGCCACACGAGTGGTCTCTCAAACAATCAGTAGTGGACGGGATTTTTCAGAAGTGGGGCGTCCCTTGCTGCCACCTTTTTGCTACACCCCAAAACAGCAAATGCCCAGACTTCTCCCTCTTTCCACTACCAGGCCATCCCCCCAGAGACGCTCTAACCCAGGATTGGCCAAGGGGACTTCTTTATGCCTTTCCTCCATTCCCGCTGATACCTCAAGTGATTCAGAAAGCTACCATCTTGAGAGCCAAATTGATTCTCATTGCCCCTTACTGGCCTCGACAAATTTGGTTTCCGTCCCTACATCGTCATCTCTTGGTTCAGCCTTGGCATCTGGATCCAATTCCAGATCTTCTGACCCCCCATTCGGGTCATCTGCACCAGGCCATTCATTCTCTCAACCTCACTGCTTGGTTGCTCCACTTCCTTCCTTGGCCAGGCTTCCTATGATTTCTAATCCCGTGCGAGATATCATAGTAGCTTCTCTAAAGTCCTCTACCAGAAGGATTTATGCTAGTAAATGGCAGCGTTTTTCCTTCTGGGCAAAGTCTAGGGACATATAGATCCCTTTACTGCTCCAGTGCAGTCAGTCTTGGACTTCCTAGCTGAGATTTTTCAATTGGGTTCTTCTTCCTCGACAGTTAAGGTTCAGCTGGCAGCGATCTCAAATTTTCATGTTGGCTTAGCGGATCAAAACATAATGTCTCACAAGCTTTGCAAAGCCTTTCTTAGAGGGATCTTTCTGCTGAAACCCCCAGTCAAAGATCCCCCTCCGGAATGGGACCTGAATTTAATGCTGACATCCTTGATTCTGCCCCCCTTTGAACCGGCTGCTACATGCTCATTAAAATTTCTTTCTTGGAAGACAATTTTTTTGGTTGCTGTTACTTCAGCCAGGAGGGTGTCTGAACTTCACGCTCTCTGTCCGTCCCCCATACTTGGTTTTCAACAAAGATAGAGTGTCTTTAAGAACTAATCCATCTTTTTTGCCCAAGGTTGCTTCCCAGACGAATTTTAACCAATCTATTGAATTGCCAGTTTTTTTCCCTAATTATTCTGACAGAGCGGAACAGAAACTTCATTGTTTGGATGTCCATCGCCAACTCAGATATTACTTGGACAGAACTAAACAATTCAGAAAATCTGATCAACTGTTTCTTTCTTATGCAGAAAACAGGAAGGGTCTTCCGGTCTCCAAGGTGACCTTATCCAGATGGCTGTCTTCTATCATTTCTCATGTTTATCTCCTTAAGGGCAAGCAACTGCCCTCAAAATCAAACGCACATTCTACCAGGCGCCTAGCCACTTCCACGCATTTCAGGATAGGCTACCTATTGACACCATTTGTGCAGCAGCCACTTGGACCACTCCTCACATCTTTGTCTCTCATTACAAATTGGACTTGGCCTCTAGTTTGGTTCCACAGTTCTCAAGAGTCTGTTCCATTGAGCCACCCAGGATAGAGGTGCTAGGGACGCGGTCCCATCCAGCAAGAATGAAGGCAAGTTTGACAACTTAACATTAAGAAGTTATGTACCTACCATAACGTTCCATGTTAGTTGTCTTCTCTCGCCTTCTTTCTTGCGTCCCTCCTCCTTCCCCCTAGCCTGGACAGACCTTGAAGTTGTACTCTTCGCTGGGTACAATTCATTCTTCTATGGACCCCCAGTAGGAAGTGTCACTAGTCTCTAGTGGTTATTTGCTTTGTTTTCTTTCCACATTTAGTTCCTCCTCTTCCTTTCTGGGAAGAAGGTTACTGGCAGGGTTTTTTCATAGCTACCAAATGAGATCTGGGGTAGTCACGCCTTGCATCATGGGATGTAGGGTTGCCTCGAGCTGGTAAAATTAGCTCTCGAGCTTAGCAAGTGCCGAGTCGGAGCCGAGGATCGGCTCCGAACCCATCCAGCAAGAAAGAAGGCGAGAGAAGACAACTAACATGGAACGTTATGGTAGGTACATAACTTCTTATTTTCAGAAAGACCGAACAGTTACTAGTGGCATATGCCACAGCATCACAAGGAAAGGCCATCTCCAAGCAGACCATTTCAAAGTGGATAGGTCACTGCATTCGTTTCTGCTACTCGCATCATGGCAAACCAGTGCCTAAGGGCATTAGGCCACATTCAACCAGAGCTGCAGCCACTTTTGCAGCCTTTCTCAGGGGAGTACCAACCAAAGACATTTTAGAGGCTGCCATTGGAGTTCAGTGCATACCTTTACAAAACATTACAATCTGCCTCTCTACTCTAAATCCAGGGCAGGCTTTGCCACTGCAGTTCTGCAGGGCCTCATAGCCGCTCCTAATGCTGTTTTGCTCCAGCCCCCCAACTATAGCTTTGGGACTCGACCCAAATGTAATGACTGCAACAGTGAAACGCAAAGAACATAGTACAGATGTTCATCGTGTTACCCTGCTGCAGTCATCACACTTGGGTTATCCTGCAGTCAGGCGGTCCCACAGTCGGCCAGAGTTCCAAAGTCTTGGTCCGGCGTCGGTTGCTGTCGCTTCCTCCCTGACGTCAGAGCGGCAGGGGTATATAAGAGGCATCCAACGCCATTTTCTTTAGTCTTTCTTGCCGCGTGGTGTCCGAAGCAGAAGCAGTTCGCAAGTGCCGGTCGGCCGACTCCTAAGATTTTCGAAGTCGAATTTCAGATCTAAAGTCTTCAATAAAGCTAAGTACCCCATTGGGGAAACTTTTTTCTTGCCTCAGACTGATGTCTGAAAAAGTTAATAATTGTATTTCTTGTGGGAAGCAAATACCTCATAAGGACTTCCATTCTTACTGTATTCCATGCCTAGGCCCTGATCACGACGTCACTAGTTGTCGGTTTTGTGCTAGATTTAACAAACGCACTATAAAAAGACGTTTTGATTTTGCTTTGTACTACTTTGGCCCAAGGTTCAATTATAATATGCCGTCGGATCAACAGACTACTTCAATACCGAAAAAACGCAAAGACAAGGATAAAGACAGGCATCCAAGGTCCAAAACCGACGACGAAACCTGTTCTAGGCCAGTCGCCGGTTCTCAGTGAGGCGCTTTCCCAGCCCCTGACACCTGCTACCTCAGAGCCACAGGCCGCTTCCGACTCCCACGTGGAGACAACTAGGCCTCTGGAAACTCAAGGTATTGGGCCTATGGAAACTAATCCCTCAGATGGGTCCGGAGCCGCTGAGCAGGTATCGGCTTCTGAGGGTGTTTTCAGACCTTCACAACTTACCATTAAAACAGCCAGGGCACAGGTACCATTAAAGACAAAAAAACAAGTACAGCTTTCTCCTGGACAGTCCTCCATGCCTAAGAAACAGATGCTTAAAATGGCCGAAGACCTCATTACTCTAATCAGGGGTTCCCATCCCCCTCCTGAAAAAAGGCCTAGGCAGGATACAAACTATGATTCTGATCAGGTTTCCATTTCCTCTGATTCCTCTTCAGACCAGGGATACTCTCTACCCCCATATGAGGACTCTGATGCTGAAGAATCTATTCCATCAGACTCTCCTCCTGAGGATTATTCTTTTGGGGAAACTTTACATACCATGAGGGAGCATTTCCATTGGGAAAGTCAGGATTACTCAGAATCCAAGAAAAGGCTCAGGGATTTCCTTTTATTGCTTCAGCACAGGCCACTGGCTATTCCGCCTGTGCTAGACATTGTGGATGATGTGTTCTCTGAATCCAGCTTATCTCCTGATTCTTTGCCCCCTGCTCCATCCAAGCTAGACAGGTGTTAGTGTCCCCGACTCTCACAAGTTTCTGATCCAGAAACTATTTCCCAGGCTCCAAAAGGGGTTAAGACTTCCACTGCAAAAAATCCAGTACCCTCTGTCAGAGATTCCAGAGCTTTGGATAGATGGGGGAAGAAAGTATACACTTCTGCAACTTTAGCAGTAAGAGCTTTAAATTGCCAGTTTCACATGCTTAAGTACCAACAATATTTAATGGCTCAGTTAAAACAGAAAATGCTTGCAAGCTCAGAAGCTCCTGATTGTAAAGAAATGCAGGATTTATTGCATGCAGTTGAACAAGTGGGAAAACATACTCTGCAATGTGGTTTTGATTCTTTAGAGGCCACTTGCAGAGCTGCACTTACAGGTTCTGTGATTCGAAGACATGCTTGGTTAAAAGAACAGAGTTTACCTGATCATGTTAAGGCAAAGTTATTGGATGCTCCTTTATAGCATGATACCTTGTTTGGTGTTAAGGCAGAAGAGGTGTTAAAGAAAATGGAGGATAAAGCTAAATCTATGCAAACAGTCAAGGATTTCTTACAGGTACAGCCACCTCGGCTTAGCAGAAATTGGCCAACAAAGAATTGGTCCTTTCCAGTGTCAGACAGGCCACAGAGAGGCAGATACAGACGCCCAAGAGGCAGATCTCAACCCCAAGGCTCAAACAGACAACGACAGTGGGGCACCTCAACCCCAAAAGGAGGTGTGGACAAGTCTCAACCTTACAGGAAACAGTCACAATGACTTTCCCCTTTGTATGCCAAGCACGTCCCTTTTGGAAGCCCCCTTAGGGGGAAAACTAGCACTTTTTTCTCAAAACTGGCAAACAATCACCCAAGACAAATGGGTTCTGAATATTGTGTCTCAAGGTTACAGGTTCCACTTTCATACTTTACCAAGGCTAAAAGGAATGCCAGACCTGCCACAAAATCAGTGGGCAGAGGCACAAAAACAAATTTCTGCCCTCATGGACATGAGAGCTATTCAAAAAGTACCACAACAGTAACAAGGACAAGGATTTTACTCAAGACTCTTCCTGGTCCGCAGAAAGGACAAGGCCTGTAGGCCCATACTAGACCTTTCAATTCTGAACACTTACCTGGATATTCCAAAATTCAAAATGTTGACATTACAGCAGCTTCTACCCATGCTGGGCAAGAAGGCTTGGCTTGTTACTCTGGACCTCAGAGGCATATCTGCATCTCCCTGTAAGACAAAATTGCAGAAGATACCTCAGATTCAAAGCTGGTGCAATGCACTACCAATTCTCTGCACTGCCCTTTGGCTTATCTACTGCGCCTAGGGTCTTCACAAAGTGCCTGACACAAAGTGCCTGACACCAGTAATTGCATTTTGCAGACAAAAAGGAATTCAACTATATCCATACCTGGATGACTGCCTCATTCAAGCAGAGAAAAAGGTCATTCTGCACCATCTGGCATTTGTAAAAAGGTTGCTAATTTCTCTAGGGTACACAGTAAACGGAAAGAAGTCAAAACTAGTGCCCTCGCAACAGATTATATTCCTGGGTGCCAGCTTAAATACAACGGCCCAGATGGCTTAACTCATGCCAGACAAATTCAACTAACTCAATATTTTCAATTACTGGCAAAAAAGTCCCTTCTCCCTGCAAGAAAAATTCTGCAGGCCCTGGGATTCATGGATTCCTGCATACTACTAATACCATATACCAGACTGCATATGAGGAAATTACAATGGTACCTAAAAAGTGTTTGGATTCAGCACTCTCTCAGTTTAGAAGCAGTAATACCAATGATTCCCTGCCTACAACAGGAGTTTCGATGGTAGGGACAGGCATGTCACCTAAACAAGGGTCAGCCTTTTACCCATCCCACAGCCAGGCAAACTCTAACAACAGATGCTTCGGATTATGCCTGAGGAGCACACCTGGCAGGAAAATGCATTCAGGGCAAGTGGACCACAGACCAGATGCATCTTCACATCAATCAAAAAGAGATGTTGGCTGTTCAAAATGCCCTAACAGCTTTCAAGGACCTTCTGCAACCAGGACAATTATTACTAAAGACAGACAACACCACAGTAATGTGGTACATAAACAAGCAAGGGGGCACTCCTTATCCCCTATGCAGGCAAGCCATGACCTTGTGGAACACAGCTCTAATGTATCAAGTTCACCTACAAGCACAATTCCTGCCAGGAAAGAAAAATACTCTGGCAGACGATCTAAGCAGAAATATCATGGACCCCCATGAATGGAAATTGAATCCACAAATCTTCAGCATGGTAACGCAAAAATGGGGATGCCCAGACATAGATCTTTTTGCCTCCCCACTGAATTACCAACTACAAAAATTCTGCACAAGGACTTATCACAAACAGAAAAACCTAAAAGTTTATGCCTTCCCGTCACTGCCTCTCCTGTCAAAGGTACTTCTAAAAGCCAGACAAGAAAAAACACAGATGATCCTGACTGCTCCAGACTGGCCATGCCAGCATTGGTACCCTATCTTAAGGAACTTGGCTCAAGCCCTACCATTGATTTTGCCTCAAATTCCACACCTTCTGACTGAACAAAATCAGATCCTGCACGGTCAGCTCAAAACCCTAAACCTGGCTGCATGGCAGGTACATTAGTCAAACAGGCAACACCTCTCTCTAAAGCTGTTATGGATGTCATTTTGGAGGCCAGGAGGCCTATCACCAGGAAAGCTTACTCAGAAAAATGGAAGAGATTCTGCACCTGGAACCAGGCTCAAAGCCTTGACTCTCTTGTTCCAAACATTCCTCAGATTTTACAATACTTAACTGAGATGCTGGACAGAGGCCTATCCTTCTCATCAATTAAGATCCATGCCTCTGCCATTTCAGCACATTACAACACGGATCCTCCTTTATTCTCTCATCCCTTGCTAAAGCAGTACCTCAGAGGGGCTAAAAACATAAGACCGTCCCAGAGAGCACCAACACCAACTTGGGACCTCAATTTCGTTTTAGAAAAACTGACCCTTCCACCTTTTGAGCCAGCCAATACAGCTGATCTAAAGTTTTTATCATGGAAAACAGCTCTGCTCCTGGCAGTAAGTTCAGCATGAAGAGTTTCAGAGCTACAGGCATTAATGGCAGTGGAACCTTTTATAATTTTTCATCAGGACAGGGTTTCCAAGGACAAACCCTACCTTTATGCCAAAGGTGATATCTAGTCTGGCTCTTAACCAAACCATCCATTTGCCAACTTTTTATCCAATCCCCCAGAATAAAGGGGAGAAACTTCTGCATTCTTTGGACATACACAGGCAGCTATGCTTTTACTTGGACAAAACAAAAGCTTTCAGGAAAACTGAGCAACTGTTTGTAGCATATGCTGCAGGATCACAGGGCAAGGCTGTCTCAAAGCAGACTATATCCAAATGGATAGGACACTGTATTCGTTACTGCTACACACAGCATGGAAAATCAGTCCCAAATACCATTAGGCCACATTCCACCAGGGCAACAGCCACTTCAGCAGCCTTTCTCAGAGGAGTACCTACCAAGGAAATTTTGGAGGCTGCAACTTGAGTTCAGTGCACACCTTTACCAAACATTACCACCTACCTCTTTACTCTAAATCCAGAGCAGGATTTGCCACTGCAATTCTGCAGGGCCTCCTAGCCAGGCCTAACTCTTTATAGACCAGCCACCCTCCTAGCCAGGCCTAACTCTTTATAGACCAGCCACCCAACCTTAGCTTTGGGATTCTACCCAAGTGTAATGACTGCAGCAGTGTAACACGATGAACATAGTACAGTTTTGTAACTACCATAAATGTAGATGTTCGAGTGTTCACACTGCTGCAGTCCAGGTTACCCTCCATCCATCCCCTTTGAACTAGCTGGACTTATCTATGCCTTTCTATCCTATACAACCTTTGTGGTGTATTTGCTTGTAACTGAAGGTATTGTTTTTATTTTATATGTATATTTTTTACCACCAATATGTATTGCCTACCTATTGGGGGCACATGGCATCTGGGGCAAGAAAAACTGAAGAAAATGGCATTGGATGCATCTTGTATACCCCTGGCTCACTGACGTCAGGGAAGAAGCGACAGCAACTGACGCCGGACCAAGACTTTGGACCTCTGGCCGACTGCGGGACCACCTGATGGCAGGATAACCCAAGTGTAATGACTGCAGCAGTGTGAACACTCGAACATCTACATTTATTTTAGGTACAAAACTGTACTTTATGTACACTTACCATAAATGTAGATGTTAGAGTGTATTCACTGTTGCAGTCCTGGTTACTCTCCAGCCCCCTGTTTTCCTCTTGCTATAGCTCTACTTTCTTTTACTATGCTTAAAAGCCTTTTTGGTGCATTTGCTTTTGTTTGGAGGTATATTTTTTGTGTTTATTTTTAATTATATATTTATATATTTTGCTCCCCATTTGGGGGGGACCTGACATTTGAGGATAGAAAAACTGATGTAATGGCGTCTGCTGAATTTGTTATACCCCTGACAACCTGACTTTATAGAAAGGACAGCAACCGACGCAGGACCCAAGACTTTGTTAATCAGACCGACTGAGGGCAACCTGCCAGCAGATTACCCAAATGTAGTGACTGCAACAGTGAATACACTCGAACATCTATATTTATGTTAAGTGCACACAACTGTACTTCGTATTACTTGTGGAAAGCAAATACCTCAAAGATTTTAATTTGTACTGCATTCCTTGTTTAGGCCCAGACCACAATGTCCCTCGCTGTCAGTTTTGTGCCTTATTGAATCCTCGAACTATTTGTCTTCGGTTCATTTTCGCATCAAACTATTTCGGCATTCAGTTTAATTATCCAGAAATGGCTTCGGTAAGCCATTCGACTACCAGCATTTTGAAAAAACGTGAAGATAAAGACAGAGACAGACTACATAGGTCCAAAGCTGTTGATGACGCTTCCGTTAAGCTAGTTGCCAGTTCGCTGGTATTCAGTGAAGTTCTTTTGCAGCCCCTGATACCCACTACTTCAGATTCGCAACCCTCTACTGAGACCCATTCGGAGTCTGATATGCCACGAGATTATTCTTCGACTATGGAACCTGCGGATGTTTCTACCTTGTATGGGCCCGGTGCCGCTGTGCAGGCACCGGCTTCTGAGGGTGTTTTTAGGCCTACTGACTTGCATATCAAACAGACACCATCTTCTTCTTCAAGGCCTAAAACTCGATCCACTCCTAGGAAACATACGTCCAAACTGCATGGTCAGGCCCATATGCCTAAAAAACGAAGGATAAGAATGACTGAAGACCTTATTACTCTAATTAGGGAAGCCAGCCTTCTCCCTCTAAGAGACCTAGAACTGATTTTCCTTCTGATTCTTCTAATCAGGATTCTAAAATTTCTGTTTCTTCTGATGACCAGGATTTGCCCTTATCTATCTATGAGGATTCTGATGCAGAGGACTCCATTTCCTCTGCTTCCCCTCCAGATTATTTCTCTTTTGGTAAAACTTTGCACAGTCTTAGGGAGCATTTCTGCTGAGAAAGCCAGGATTACTCTGACTCCAAAAAGAGGCTTAGAGAATTCTTACTCCTACCTCAACACAGGCCTTTCGCTATCCCTCCTGTAATGGACATTGTAGCTGATGCCTTCTTGGAATTTAGCCTGGCCCCAAACAGTTTACCTCCGGCTTCCAGGAAACCTGACTGGTATTAGAGTACCTGACTTTCACAAGTTCCTCTTTAAGAATCCTACTGTGGACCCATAGACAATTTCACAGGGACCCAAAGGCATTAAGGCTACTTCTGCCAAAAACCATAACCCCTCTGATAGAGATTCCAGGGCCCTAAACAGATGGGGTAAGAAGGTATACACTTCTGCCACTTTGGCCATTAGGGCCTTAAACTGCCAGTTTCATATGTTAAAGTAGCAGCAGCATATTATTGGATTACTTAAATAAAAAATGGTGTTGATTCCTGACTGCGTTGAAAATAAAGATTTACAGTATTTAATGCATTCTGCTGAACATGTTGGTAAACATGTGGTCTTGAGTACTTAGAAGCATCTTGCAGCACTCCTGTCAGTGGGTCTGTACTTAGAAGGCATGCTTGGCTTAAGGAGCAAACTTTGCCAGATCATGTTAAAGCCAAATTACTGGATGCTCCCTTAAACCAAGACCACCTGTTTGGCAATAAAGCAGTAGTAGTACTTAAAAAGATGGAGGAAAAAGCTAAATCTGTGCAAACTGTTAAAGATTTCCTGCAAGTACAGCCTCCCAGATTTAGTGGGCATTGGCCTTCTAAGAATTGGTCCTTTCCTGTCTCTTCTCGGCTTTTTCAGTCCAAACCCAGGAACAGCAGACCCACCTAGGCTACGTCTCAAGGTACTCACAGGCCTTAAGCAGTGGGGGGCTCCCACTTCCAAAGCTAGAAGTAATAAGACACCCCACCTATGGCAGACTGTCACAATGACTTAACCTTAAATCTTCCAAGCCCTGCTCAACTGACTCTTCCTTTAGGGGGGAAAGATCACCCTGCATGCAGACAAATGGACACTCATTACCAAAGACAAATGGGTTTTAAATATAGTTTCCCAAGGATACAGATTCCACTTCCACACATTACCAATCCCAAATAGTTGGCCAGACCTACCCCCAAATCAGTGGGCAGAGGCTCAACAGCAGGTTCTCTCTCTCCTACGTATCAGGGCTATTCTACCTGTCCCAGCAGAGGAATGGGGACAAGGTTTTTACTCCAGACTTTTCATGGTACCCACAAAAGACAACTGGTGTCCTATCCTGGACCTGGCTATCCTAAACACCTTTGCGGTAATCTCAAAATTCAAAATGCTAACTCTTCATCAGCTGCTTCCCATGCTAGGCAACATTGAACTTAAAGGAAGCTTACCTGCACATCCCAATAAGGGAATATTGAAGAAAATACCTACACTTCAGTGCAGGCTACATTCACTTCCAGTTCTCTGCACTGCCCCCTTGGCTTATGTTCTGCACCCAGGGTGTTCAAAAAGTGCCTAGCTCCTGTCATTGCATTTTGCAGGCAAAGAAATATTCAGATACACCCATACCTGGACAATTGTCTAATTCAGGTAGAAAGCAAGGACATGCTATTAAATCATCTGGCATTTGTAAAGAAACTGCTAACCTCACTGGGGTACACCATAAAAGAAAAGAAATCTCACTTAGTACCCTGCCAACAAATTTGTATTCCTGGGATCAAGCTTGAACACAACTTTCCAGATGGCCTGCCTCACGCCAGAGAAACAAATGTATTTGACATCCCCTTCTTGCGCAGTATGTCACTGCTGGAACCATGGCACCTGCCTCAGACCCCTTCCCTGCTGTCCCAGCAGGATGGCCATATTCTGCACCCCCAGCTTCAAATCCTGAACCTTGCAGGCTTGTAAAATTACCTGAGCTCTCCAATACCATCCCTCATTAAGCAAGTGGTGGATGTCATTCTGGAGGCAAGGAGGCCTTGTACTAGAAAATCCTATGCTGAAAATTGGAAAAGATACTGTTCCTGGAGCCAAACTCAGGGGGGGGGGGGCACAACAGTACCCAGCTTACCGCATAGTCTTCAGTACTTAACAGAGATGTTTCACAAGGGCCTTTCCTTCTCTTCTATTAACTCATTACGTCCGAGTGACGTCTCTAGGTGCATCTGCAGTTAACTCCTAGTGACGCCTCTAGGCATCAAATATTACTTCATATTTGCATCAATAATTCCTAAACCATGCTATGTACAAAGCTTTAAAATATTTAATCTTAAAGCTTACACAATGGCAAACTCGGCTACATTAATATTTACCTCTGTCTTGTGCAGGTAAATAGATATTAACTGTTGTTTTTATGATATTAATTTATATAGATATAATCTTCACATTTTTTACAAGTATCTCAACAACCAAGTAACACAGACAGAACTCCTTAGCCTCATATGAAAGCCCTCAGCTAAATGAATAAAGTGCTGCTGACATTGTGTGTAACTTGAGTGGTTGCTGAGAATATAGCAAGTTGTTTACAAAATATTACAAATGTAATAGTTACTGTATTTACTGTGACTTATAAAATTTGGTTTAAGATCTAGATTCTAAAGATTACTAGCACTACAAAAACAGTTTCTGCTGAAGAGTTTGCCATTTATACTTCTTTCATAACTCCTATGGTTCCAGAGATATGTACATTTGTTTAAAATATGAGGACATAATTTGATTCTGTCAAAAGGGTTGAGCTCCGCCCATTGGAAGTTGGTGTAAACTTCCTGAGCTCCATTGGAGTGAATGATTTAAAATTCATGCCTCAGCCATTTCAGTACATTGTAATACTGAATCACCCCTCTTCTCTCTCCCCCCTTGCTGAAGCAGTTCGTCAGAGGGGCCAAAAATGTAAGACCACCCAGGAGAGCTCCTACTCCTGCCTGGGAACTTAACTTTGTATTTGAAAAGCTGACTCTACCTCCTTTAGCCAGCTGCAACTGCAGAGTTGAAATTCCTTTCTTGGAAAACAGCTTTCCTTCTAGCCATCACTTCAGCAAGAAGAGTGTCTGAATTACAGACCCTGATGGCAGTGGAGCCCTTCATCATCTTCCATGCAGACAGGGTGTCCCTCAGAACCAATCCTTGCTTTATGCCCAAGGTGGTATCCAGTGTGGCCGTTAATCAGTCCATTCATTTGCCACCCTTCTTTTCTAATCCACAGAACAAAGGAGAATTAATACTGCACTCTTTGGACATGCACAGACAACTTAGATTTTATTTAGACAGGACTAAGCCTTTCAGGAAGACTGAACAGCTGCTAGTTGGTTTTGCTGCAGGGGAAGAGGGGAAGGCCATTTCAAAGCAAGCCATTTCTAAGTGGATAGGCCATCACATTTAATTCTGCTGTAAGCACCATGGAAAACCTACCCTACAGGGGATAAGATCACATCCCACCAGGGCTGCATCTACTTCAACAGCCTTTCTCAGAGGTGTTCCTACCAGGGACATCCTAGAAGCTGCTACCTGGAGTTCTGTCCATACCTTCACAAAGCATTGCCACTTGCCCATTTTTTTCTAAATCCAGAGCTGGTTTTGCCACTGCAGTCTTGCAGGGCCTAATAGCTGGTCCTAATGCTCTCTGATTATTTCCTCCCTTCCTTAGCTTTGAGAATCTACCCAAATGTAATGACTGCAACAGTGAAACACGAAGAGCATAGTACAGTTGTGTACACTTACCATAAATGTAGATGTTCGAGTGTATTCACTGTTGCAGTCCTGGTTACCCTCCCTCCAGCCCCCTGACTTCTATTGGCTATACCTCTCCTTGTTTACTTTATTTAAGCTTTCTGGTGTATTTGCTTTTTGTTGGAGGTGTAACATTGTATTTAACTGCTTCCCATTATGGGGGCACCTGACATCTGGGGCAATAAAAACTGATGTAATGATGTCAGCTGCATGTTTTGTACCCCTGACTACCTAATGTCATGGAAGATGAGACTGCAGCCGACACAGGACCCAAGACTTATGCCAGCTGAGGGCTATCTGCAAGCAGATAACCCAAATGTAATACTGCAACAGTGAATACAATCGAACATCTACATTTATGGTAAGTGTACACAACTGTACTTTTTCCCTTACTTAGTTCATCTCCTTATCCAGGCCCAGTCCTCAGACCTTTGGAAAATCTTTCCTTCATAGTTTTCCTTCTGGAGAGTATAGGCTTCACAATAAATTACCAGACGTCAAATCTGACCCCTTCACAATATCACATTTTTCTAGACTGCAGCATCCAAACATGATGATAGGCTCTCTGCCCATAGACAAGATGCTGATGATGTTCGTGTTTTACTGTTGCATGTTTTACTGTTGCAGTCATCACATTTCATTTATCCCTGCCAGGGTAGCCCTCTGCTGGCCCTAATACCAGTGGCTTAATATTTCTGCGTCGGCTGCTGTTGCTTCAGGACTGACGTCAGGTAGTCAGTAGTATAAAGTAAAGCAGCCGATGCCATTACTCCAGTCTTTCTTGCTGTGCAGCCCGAAGCAGAAGCATTTCTTGCCCGTCCACTACTACTGGAGTTTCATCTTCTGAACTGAAGCTTAAGTCTTCTAAAGCTAAGTAATCCCTTTGGAGGTAATTTTTTCTTGCTCTAACCAATGTCCAAAAAAGTTAACAATTGTCTCGCCTGTGGAAACCTGATCTCACACCGAGACATTCATTCTTACTGTGTCACTTGCTTAGGCCCAGACCACGACTTCCCTCGCTGTCACTTTTGTGCTTTATTTAACACCAGAACTATACGTCGTTGGTCCCTTATTGTAGGTAGATATTTTCGCTTACAGTTCTCGAATTCCGATATGCCTTCGGTAAGCTACCCGACAGCAGATCTGAAAAATCATAAGGATTAAGACAGAGACAGACCACACAGGTCCATACCTACCGACAACACTTCTGTTAAGCTAGTAGTCAGTTCTCCGGTCCTCAGTGAGGTGCTTTTGCAGCCCATGATGCCCGCTTCTGTGGATTCACAGGCCACTACCGAGAGCATTTCGGAGTGCGGTGTGCCATAAAACTCTTCGACTAAGGATCCTGCGGTTGTCTCTACCTTTGATGGGTCTGGAACCGCTGAACAGGCACCGGCTTCTGAGGAAGTAGTTTGCACTACCGATTCTCGACACAAACCAGCGATTTCTTTCACATCTATCGTTCTTTCGAAAACTACAGATTTTCTAAGGCCCAAGGTACGAAATACACCCAAGAAACAGACTATCCAGTCTCAGACACCTGCTTCCTTGCCTCTTTCTCAAATGCTTAAAATGGCTTAAGACCTTATAATGCTGATCAGGGGAACTAAGCTACCCCTTCCAAAAGATAGAGCTCTGTCCCCAGTAGTTGTATCTGAACAGGAGTGTGATGACTCTGATGCATCTGAATATGAAGACATGCGACCCCTCTCTGCTTATGATGATTCTGATGCATAGGAATCCATTCCTTCAGCCTCTCTACTACAGGACTTTTCCTTTGGGGAAACCCATCATACTTTAAGGGAGCATTTCCAATGGGAATATCATGACTACCCTCAGTCTAAAAAGAGAATTGGAGAATTCTTATATCTTCCACAGCACAGACACCCTGGCCATTTCCCCTGTCCTGGTTATTGTGGATGATGTTTTCTTGGAATAGAGTTTGACTCCTGACACCCTCCCTCCTGCACCCAGAAAAACTGACCTGTATTAGAGTCCCTGACTCGCACAATTTTTTTTTTTCAAAAATCCTACTGCTGACCCTGAAGTTATTTCTCAAGGGCCTAAAGGAATTAAAGCAACCTCGGCTAAGAATCCCACCCCCTCAGATAGGGATTCCCGAGCACTAGCCAGATAAGGTAAAAAGAAAAGTCTACACCTCTGCCACTCTTGCTGTCAGAGCACTAAATTGTCAGTTCCATATGCTAAAATTTCAGCAACACGCCATGGAACTCCTCAAAAAAAATATCTTCCTTTCAGCTTGTGCAGAAAATAGAGTGACAAGAGTTAATGCATTCTGCAAGTCAGGTAACTAAACACACATTGCACTGTGGTTTTAATGCCCTAGAAGCTTCTTGCAGGGCAGCAATTACCTGTTCTGTTCTTAGAAGGCATGCTTGCCTTAAGGAACAGCCCTTGCCCCAGACCATGTCAAATCTAAATGATTGGATGCATCCTTGCACAAAGACAACTTATTTGGCACCAAGGCAGAGGAGGTCTTAAAAAAGATGTAAGAAAAAGCTAAATCTGTGCTGTTAAGGATTTTCTGCAGGTCCAGCCACCCAGGTTCAGCAGGCATTGCCCCTCCAAGCACTGGTCCTTTCCTGCCCCCTCCAGGTCAGTTCAGCCCAGACCTCGGGGAAGCAGACCCCCCAGACAGCAGCCGCAGGGAATGCAATGATCTAAGCATTGGAGTTCCTCCACTTCAAAACCAGAAAGTGCAAAGCCACCCCCTCATGGTAAGAGCTCACAGTGACTCACCTCCCCCACCCCTCCTTCTGCCCAACCTACGCTTGCCCCTTGGAGGAAAACTCTCCTTCTACGGAAGCACCAGGGCCACCATTACCAACGACCACTGGGTCCTCAACTTAGTGTCCCAGGGATACAGATTTTCTTTCCACACACTCCCAACCCCAAAAGGGTTCTCAGATCTTCCTCCAAACCAGTGGCAGAGGTGAAAAAAGCAAGTCCTTTCCCTGCTCTCTGAGGGCAATAGAGCACTTTTCTTGCTGATCAGATAGGCCAAGGTTTCTACTCCAGACTTTTCCTGGTACCCAGAATAAAGGGCACCTCGCACCCCATCCTCACTCTATCCATTCTAAACACCTTCCTTGTGATGATAAAATTCAAAATGCTAACCCTCCAGCAACTGCTACCTATGTTCTCCAAGAATGCTTGTCTAGCCACCCTAGACCTAAAAGAGGTCTACCTCCATATTCCTGTCTGGGAATTATGCAGGAAATATCTACATTTCAAGGCAGGATCTCTGCATTTTCAGTTCTCTGTGCTTCCCTTTGGCTTATCTACTGCTCCTGCCATTGCCTTTTGCAGACAAAGAAATATACAAATTTACCCATACTTAAACGACTGCCTAATTCAGGCAGACAGGAAAAACTGCTCAAGCACCTGTGCTTTGTACAGTCCCTACTGACCTCCCTAGGGTACACTGTCAACGAAAAGAAATCCAAACTAGTACCCACCCAAAGGATTATATTCCTGGGAGCAAGCCTGAGCACAGCATCCCAGATGGCATTCCTTACACCAGAAAAGCAAACTTACCTGACAGCCTACTTCTCTCAACTAGCCACTAGACCCCAGTTATCTGCAAGGAAGCTCCTGCAAGCTCTGGGGTTTATGGCATGTTGCATTCGACTCCTTCCATATGCCAGACTGCATATAAGGAAACTTCAGTGGTACCTAAAAAGCCTTTGGTGTCAACACTCTCAAGACCTGCTAACTTTTATGCCAATGATACCTTGATTAAGCACAGATTTTCTTTGGTGGGCAGCAGCATGCTCCCACAACTAGGGACTACCTTTCTCACCACACCCCGCCGCCCAGACCCTCACCACAGATGTATCAGACTATGCCTGGGGTGCACACCTGGATGGCAGGTGCATACAGGGCCAATGGAGCCCACAGCAATTACATCTGCACATAAACCAAAAAGAGATGTTAGCTGTCCAGCACGCATTGACAGCTTTCAGGCCCCTTCTCTCCCCAGGGGCTCTCCTGATCAAAACAGACAACACCACTGTGATGTGGTATATCAACAGGCAGGGGAAGGACTCACTCCTACCCTCTATGCAGGCTAGCCATGACCCTTTGGCACACAGCCTCAGCCATGCAACTACACCTTGTTAGCACAATTCCTGCCAGGCCCTCTCAACTCTCTGGCAGACAACTTGATCAGAAATCTTCTGGACCCACACGATTGGCAACTAGATCAAAGAACCTTCACCCTAATAACTCAGAAATGGGGCACCCCGAAGGTCGACCTCTTTGCATCCCACACCAACCATCAGCTCAGCAAGTTCTACACCTGGGAGCCTCACTGCATGGCCTGGAAAGTGGATGCACTATCCTTCCCCTGGGTCAACCTCTTGGTCTATGCATTTCCCCCACTATCTCTCATTACTAGGGTACTGGTCAAAATAAGGGAGTAAAAACCATGGACAGTTCTGATTGCTCCAGACTGGCCTCGCCAACACTGGTCCCCACTCCCACCATGGCACCTCCCTCAGTCCCCAACCCTCCTGACCAAAAGGGAAGGAGAATTCATGCATCCCCAATTGCAGATACTCAGTTTGGCAGCCTGGCTTATTCCCTGACTACTGTTCAATCTGCCAATCTCAGTAAACAGGTTCTAGGATTTTTATGCGAGGCTAGACTCCCTGGCACTACACAAAGCCGTATGCTGACAAATGGAAAAGGTTCTGCACCTGGATTCAGGCTAGGGGAGCCGATACGGCACAGCACTCCCTACCCCTCATCCTGGATTACCTAGCTGACCTGCTACACAGTGGTCTCTCTTTATCCTCTGTTAAAATTCATGTCTGCTATCTCTGCTCATTTCAACACTGAGCACCCACTTTTCTCACACCCTTTGATCAAATAGTTACTAAGAGGGGCTAGCCACTTGAGGCCACCCAGAAGCACACCTACCCCAGCTTGGGACCTAAACTTTGTGATGGAAAAGCTCACCTTGCCCCTTTTTGAACCAGCATCTTCAGCAGAGTTTGTTTGTTTCTCCTGGAAGACAGTCTTGTTTCTGGCTATCACTTCAGCCAGAAGAGTATCTGAGCTACAAGCACTCATGGATGTAGAGCCCTTCATCATCTTCCATGCTGACAGGGTGTCCCTCAGGCTAAGCCATCCTTCATGCCCAAAGTGGTTTCCGGTGTGGCTCTCAACCAATCCAATCATTTGCCTACCTTTTTCCCTAACCCACAAAACAAGGGGGAAAGGATTCTGCACTCTGTAGATGTGCACAGACCGTTTTATCTAGACAGGACTAAATCATTCAGAAAGACTGATCATTTGATAGTCAGCTTTGCTGCAAGGGCAGAGGGCAAAGCTATATCCAAAAAAAAAAAAAAAATTCTAAATGGATAGCGCACTGCATCAATTTCTGTTACAAGCAACACAGGAAAACTCCCCCTAAGGGGGGGGGGGGTCATGACTCACTCTACCAGAGCAGCCTCCACCTCTGCAGCTTTCCTCAGAGTCCTCACCAGGGGCAATCCTGGAGGCTGCCACATGGACATCTGTTCACACCTTCACCAAGCCTTGCCACCTGCCTCACTTCTCCAAATCCAGGGCAGGCTTTGCCACTGCAGTGTTGCAGGGCATCCTAGCCAGCCCCTAGTCTTCTTGGCTGCCTCCACCCTTTTCTTCAGATTTGGGAATCAACCCAAATGTGATGACTGCAACAGTGAAACACGAAGAATATGGTACAGTTGTGTACACTTACCATTAATGTAGATGTTCGAGTGTATTCACTGTTGCAGTCCTGGTTTCTCTCCCTCTATCCCCCTCTTCTCTCTCTCTCTCTCTCTCTCTCTCTCTCTCTTAACAAGGAACTTTTTGGTATTTACTTTCTACTGGTGGGGTTCTTCACCATATCCTGGCTCCCACTTGGGGACTCCTGACAGGGCAAGAAAAACTGATGTAATGGCGTCGGCTGCCTTAATTTATACTACTGACAACCTGACGTTAGTCCTGAAGCAACAGCAGCTGACGCAGAAATACTAAGCCTCTGGTATTTGGGTTGGCCGAGGGCTACCCTGGCAGTTATAACTCAAATGTGATGACTGCAACAGTGAATACACTCAAATATCTTCATTTATGGTAAGTGTACACAACTGTACTTTCCTTATCTTTTACTTCCAGAGCCTCTTACCTCTTCAGTCCCTGACTGCTAGGGACTTCTATTGGCTCCTAGGGTTTATAGCATCCAGAATTCCCATGCACCCCTTGTCCAAGTTGCACACGAGGAAAATTCAGTGGTTTCTAAGAACAGCGTGGGGGCAGCACTCCCCACCCTCTTGATTTTGTTATTCTCCTCCTGCTTTGTCTAAAAATGGAGCTGAATTGGTGGATTCTTCAGGTTACGAAAAATCCAGGTTGTCCCCTGCAGTCACCCCTCCCCACTCTACAATTGTACACTGACTCTTCAGACACAGGATGGGGTGCAACCCTGCAGTCCTGGAGAGTCAGAGATGTCTGGTCTGCTGCCCAGACCAAAGGAACATAGTAACATAAAAGAGATGAGGGCCCTGATTTATGCCCTGCAAATCTTCAAACCCAGACTTATTCCAGGGGTGCTAAGGTGGTTCACAAACACCACCACTGCCCTCTGGTATGTCAACAAAGAGGGTGGAACGAAGTCTTGCCTCATATGCAGGTTAGCCAAAGCCAAGTTTCTGTTCAGGTGGTTTATGTTTCTTCAGCTCAGAATGTTGTGGCAGACACACTAAGCAGGTCCATGACCCAATGAATGGATGTTACACAGGACTGCGTTTATAGACCTGGACCATCGTTGGGGTACACCTCTGATAGATCTCTCTTTCTCCCCCATGAACAGACAACTTCCCAAATTTTGTGCCAGTGTCTCCCATCGCTTAGCCTGGAAGGTGGACGCCATATCATTCTCTTGGAAGAGGATGTTTCTGTATGCACCCCCCCCCCCCTTCTCCAAAAGATCATTCTGAAGATTCAGCAGGATCAACCACAAATCTTGCTGGTGACTCCCTTTTTGTAAAAATGAGACCGGTTCCCCCTCTTCCTTCATTTAGCCAGGGGCAGTCACCACAAGTTACCCCACAAAATGGACCTACTCACACAGGACAAGGGAACTCTAGTCCATCCACAGCTGTCCGCTCTAAACATGATTCTGTGGGTGGTAGGGTTTTAATTTCCTTTAGACACCTTCTTTCAGTGGACGTGCTTCAAGTTCTGCAGGAGGCAAAAAACCCACTGCTAGGAAATCTTACATTTCCAAATGGAAGACTTTTTCCATCTTGTGCCTCAAAAAGGATATCTGCAACCACTGTCAGTGGATATCCTGGTGGTTTTGTCCTGTCTGTGTGACTTGATGGTGGCTTGTCCTATTCTTCTGTGAAAGCTCACTTTTCAGCTATCTCAGCTTGTCTACCTGTGTCACCTCCTTTAGCCTCTAGGTTAGAAGTTGAACTGTTCCTTCAACTTGGACCACCAAGGAAGCCAGTTCCTTTTCCTTAGGATCTCAATTTTGTGTTGGATAAACTTATGCTGGCCCCAATTGAGCCAGCAAATTTCTCTTCCCTGCAACATTACACATGGAAAACTGTTGTTCTGGTGGCCATTACCTCTCTGAGCTGCAAGCTCTGATTTCTAATTCCCCCTCACAGTCTTCCACAGAGACAAGGTATCTTTGTGTACCAATCCCTCCTTTATGCCCAAAGTGATTAGTGATTTATCCCTCAATTAGTCTGTTAACCTTCCCACCTTTTTTCCTTCTCCCCAGAGGATTCTCTGCACTTTGGATGTACACAGACAACTCCAATACTATCTGGACCAAACTAAGCCAATCTGAACATCTGTGTCCTACCATCGAAGGGCCCTGGGTCAGATGGTTTCCAAGCAAGCTGTCTCTTCCTGGATTTCTAAAGTTATTGCCTTCTGTTATTCAACCCATGCTAAGTGCCTTTTTTCTCCTGTGAGGGCACATTCTGCTAGAGTTGTGTCTTCCTATGTGGCCTTTTTAAAGGCTTGGACACTTGTTCTGTCCTGGACTATTCATACTGTCGCTAAACATTACAAACTAGATGTCATCTCCAGGTCCAAGGCGGGGTTTGCCAGAAATATCCCACATGGTTTTGTAGAAAATGCTTCTGCTCCCTCCGCCTTATCTTCACTAAGCATAAGCTTTGGCATTCTCCCTAATGTAAAAATTTGATGAAGGCTGATGGTTCAAACAAAAGCGTTTTTCTACAATAAAATTTGGGACATGACTTGGAGCCGTTGGCTTTATTTTTAGTTTTTTACATCTGTTTTGATTCTTTCTCAAAATCTGTTTGGAAAACTGGCTTTGTGCATTTTCCTTTAGCAAGATATTATATCAGACACTTGGGTGTTGAAAGTTTGTTCAGGAGGGATACATTTGGCACTTCCCACCCTCTCAGTTTTTTCCTGAGAACCACTCCAGTTAAATCAGAGCCAAAAGTTTCTCTTTCAGAATATTTGTGGTACCAAAGAAAGAGGCTTCTTGGAGACCAGTTCTAGTGCTTTCTGTTGATAATCTGTTCATAAAAATTCCAAAGTTCAAGATGTTGACCCTTCATAATCTGCTGCATCGTTTTCCCCAGGAAAGTTTTTTGATCACATTGGCTCTCAAGATGCATACCATCACATTCTCATAGCAAATAACTTCAAGAAAGTTCCTTTTTTTTTTAATAACTGTGTGGATCCTATTAATCTGTTCTCTTCATTATCCTCGAGGTTATCTGCAGTTCCAAGGGTAATTTCCAGAGTATCTAGCTCTCGTATCACAAAACAGCACCAACTCCTTCACATTAAAGCCAGATGTTCATTGTGTTTCACTGTTGAAGTCATTACTCTTGGGTTATCCTGCTGGCAGGCTACCCTCAGTCGGCCAGAATTGCAAAGTCTAGGTCCGGCGTCGGTTACTGTCATTAAATCCAGTTTCTGTAAACACCATTAAAAAACTACTAAAAAAACTAAAGCCAGCCACATTAGCAGCAAACACTCCCTGCTGACTTTTTGCAACTAGTAGCAGAAGCCATCACATACCCAGTAGCTGTACTAATAAACAGATATGTCTCAGAAAACCTGGTACCTGACATTTGGAAAATCTCCCATATTATACCCTTACACAAAGGAAGGCTTTCCACCAAACTTTGCAATTATCGTCCAATTGCTATTCTGTCACCCTTGTCTGAAATCCTGGAGAGAGTAGTTCACACGCATTACTGTCCAATGATGAACATGGCTTTCGTCCCTATCCTAGTACTACTACAGCTGTTATGTCCTTCACCAACACAGTGATTTTATTATAGAAGTAAAGTTTGTATCTGCCATCTTTTTGGACCTTTCCAAAGCATTCAACGTGGTAAACCACAACAAACTTAACATACTTGCCACCCTAAATCTTAGCACTTCCTTAATTACATGGTTTAAAAGCTACTTTCAGGATGCCAGCAGGCTGTTCAGTGGCAAAATGAACTCTCTCCTCCTCTTCCAGTAAATCTAGGAGTTCCCTAAGGCTCTATCCTTGGATCTCTACTTTTCTGTCTCTTCATAAACAGACTCCACATTTCTGTCCCTCACACTACAGTTATACAATAAGCTGATGACTCCACACTTGTATGTGCAGCCTCGTTTCTACAAGGCCTCCTGACAGTCACCCAAGACACACTCTTCCAGCTGCTGAAACATGGCTTACCAACACCCAGCTCATTTTAAATCCAAACAAAATGAAGCTGCTCCTCTTTCACCCTACTAGAACTCCCGTATCACTCCTGTCATTTAATATCTCATCCAAAAATTAAACCACCATCACACCATTAACCCACACCAAACTCCTAGGTGTGGAAATTGACAACAGTTTATAATTTGATATTCACATCTCTCAATCCATTAAGAAAGTACACAAAACTAGCTACCCTCTCCCGAAACAGTTCCTTACCACTTACTCAAAAGCTACCATTGCTCGCACACATCTCTTATCTCAACACTCCTGTACATCTCTCCAATGCTAACTAACCTCAGAAAAGCAGACCTAGCTAAACTTGAATCCTGTTAAAATAAAACTGCCAGGTTTGCCACTGACTCTCCACACAAAACACATCATTGTACATTCCTAAACTACTAAACTGGTTAGAACTCCCACAGCTACTACTCATTAACAAACTAACCTTTGGTTATGAAATCCAGCATCGACCAGGAAAAAAAACCCTGCTCTCCAGAACCTTTTACAACCACACACTAACAACTGTTCTATACATTCTAGCAATAAATTTCTTCTGGATAACTGTAAAGCAAACAACTTAGCCAGCGACTAACTTTTCTCTTAACTTCATACCGAAGATATGGACTAAACTGCCATCCTCATTAACATCCAACTGCTCTACAGTACAATTCAAAAAAACTTTTTAAGTCACATTTAACTGAAACTTGGCTCTGCTCTTGTACCTGTCCTGGCCAGTTTCTGAGATTGACATAATCTCAGGAGCCTTCACCTATTCATGTGCTATTTCTCTGCTTTAATATACATTAGGAATGTTTACCCATTTTGTTACTGTGGATATTTGTATTAACTTCAAAAGTATACCCTCAAAAATACAGTATGAATCATTGTTATATCAGTATGTTGTAAACTACCTATATTAAATGGCAAGCATTTTAGAATGCCAATCATGTAAATACTCTTCAGAGACTGTGTCAGTCTTTTGTTTGGGTCTACCTTTTGTATGTTTGTATTTTTTGTATTTTTTCTTATTGTGGTACTTACTGTACTACTTCAGTACTGTTTTTTCTGTCTGCTGTATTGTAATCAGATCTTTACTCCTCAGGCCTTTGCTGATAAAGGACCTGCGTCCATTTGGAGTTTCCCGGAAAACAAATGTAGCATAAAAATAAATAAAGTAGCTGTAGTCACAGCTCATTGCAAAGCTTGAGTGGCTTTCACTTATTTAGACAAATTGCTCATCTTTGCATATTCCCTTCCCAGATGTCGAGCCATTACAATGGGTTTCTTCTTTTTCTGACCAGTCTGGGGTCCCAGATTAATATTCAGAAATCCTCACTGACCTCGTCACACAAGATTTTTTCTGGGCCATCTCAGACAACATGCTTCAAATGGCTTTTTTGATACAAGGGATGGTGAATTTTTAAATGGAAACTTTGCTGCACTTCTTGGATCAAACTCTGACCTCAGCCAGATAGTAATCTCAGGATCCTAGCATTCAGAGCCTCAGATTTTTATGATTACTCTTGCCAGGTTGCACATGAGAGAGAGACTCTGGTTTCTAAAAACATGCAAACCCAACATTTGCATTCCCAGGGATCCCAGATTCCTGTATTGGGTTTCATTGGTGAATACTAGGCTAACTGCCCTGAAGGGCCATTTTAAGACTAGCCAATAAACCCAGTCAGGATCAAACTCTGTACCTTATATCTGAGGTGACTGACAACCATTATGGCTAGTATTCTCCTGAAAAAGGAACTGCAGTGTTGGAGACTACAGATGCAAGCAAATCCAGGTCTCCCCTTTTCTCCTGTACCTCCAAGCCAGTCTGTTACTGCAGGTGCCTCAGATTTTGTTTCGGTGAGTCCAGTTTCTGTGAGAATAAGTCTGCAAAGGCTGTAAAAATCCTCACAGACCAAAATACATCAGTGTCGGATATGTGGACTGTGATCCATTGCCTTAAAATTTCATCATCTATGGCCCCTAAAACTCTTCAGGTGTTTATAGATAACATTGCAGATGTCCTTCAAGAATGCAACTGCAGTCCTGACATATGGGTTGTCTTGCCTCAGGCAGCCCTTCGGTCGGCCGGATTCCAAAGTCTGGGTCCGGCGTCAGCTGATGTCGCCTCCTCCCCGACGTCACAGCGGCTGGGGTATAAAGGCATCCGCCGACGCCATCTTCTTCAGGCTTTCTTGCCGCGCGGTGCCCGAAGCAGAAGCAGTTCGCAAGTGCCGGTCGGTCAGCTCCTGTGTTTTCAGTTACCGAAGTCATCTAAAAGCTAAGTACCCCGTTGGGGAACATTTTTCTTGCCTCAGCCGATGTCAGAAAAAATTGAAGAGGTTAATAATTGGTTGTCTTGTGGTAAACAAATACCTCGTAAGGACTTCCATTCTTACTGCCTTCCCTGCCTGGGCCCAGACCATGACGTCTCGGCCTGTGCTGCCTGTGCTTGCTTTAATAAGCGCACACTCAGGCGCCGGGCAGAATTTGCCGAAGACTTCTTTGGCGAAAATTACGCTTATATTATGCCGTCGGAACAACCGACAGCACATATTTCCAAAAAATGTAAGGACCGGGACCGACATCCTCGGGCCGCGTCGTCCACCGATACCACGCCTAAGCCTTCCGCGAGTGCATCGCTCTCTTCGGAGGCAGTAATTCAACCGCTCCAGGCCGACAACACCACTTTACCGCGTACTTCGGTCCCGGAGGTTTCCCCGGTGCCGGTTGTTGATTTTCCTCCTGAAACCGAAGCTCAAGATTTACCTGACACCATACCAGTGGATAAAGTTACTCCTGCACGTGGGGCAGCTAGGCTTCCAGTCTCTATGTCCATCAAGGCCTACACACGTGCTAAGGCTGCCAGCCAGGCTAAGGCCCATCCTCCTAAATCTTTTTCCCAGGGCCCCTCTTCTGATAAACAGATCAATTCCTTCTGCCTCTCCTCCAGAGGATATTTCTTTCGGAGAAGTTCTCCATTCCATGAGAGAACATTTTCAGTGGCAGGGTCAGGAATTCTCTGACTCCAGGAAAAGGCTACGTACCTTCCTTAAGTTACCCCAGCACAGACCATTAGCTATTCCTCCAGTGTTGGATGTCTTGGATGATGTATACCCAGATTCCAGTGCTTCCCCTGATTCTCTCCCTCTTGCTCCTGTCAAGCCAGACAGATATTACAGGGTTCCTGAAACTCATAAGCATCTCTTTAAGGCCCACTCGGTGGATCTAGAAACTATTTCTCAGGGGCCCAAAGGAGTGGCTACTTCCTCGGCCAAAAACCCTTTGCCCGCGGACAGGGAATCTAGGTCCCTGGAGCGATGGGGCAAAAAAGTTTATACCTCCTCCACCTTTGCCATGAGGTCACTTAACTCTTTTTCATATGTTTCAGTACCAGGATTACTTAATGGATGATTTGCAGAAAAAGTTAGCCTCTCCTGAGCCTATAGATAGAAAGGCATTGCAGGATTTGGTTCATAACACTCAGCAGGTTAGCAATCATTTTCTTCAGTGTGGTTATGATGCATTGGAAGCTTCATGTAGGGCAGCTATGACAGGGGCCATTATACGTAGACATGCTTGGTTGAAAGAACAGCCACTGCCAGACCATGTTAAAGTAAAGCTCCTAGATGCACCTCTGGAAAAACAGAAGCTTTTTGGTGCTAATGCACAGGATGTTTTGAAGTCTATTGAGGAAAAGGCTAAATCAGTACAGACAGTCAAGGATTTCCTCCAGGTTCAGCCACCCAGATTCAGCAGGAATTGGCCTTCAAAGAATTGGTCCTTTCCAGACACTGACAAGTTTCAAAGGGGAAAAAACAGGCGTGCTCGAGGTAGAGGGCAATACTGAGGCTCTTACAGGGGCCGCCAATGGCAACCACCAAATCAGAGAAGTGGCGCAGGGAGTTCAGCTGCACCACAGGGACAATCACAATGACTTGACTTTCACACTGCCGTCCAAGGCTCAAAGAGAAGCACCTCTAGGCGGAAAATTATCCTTATTCTCAAAGAACTGGCACATTTTAACCAAGGACAAATGGATTCTGGACATTGTGGACAAAGGTTACAGGTTCCACTTCCATACCTTACCAACAAGACAAGGCATGCCAAACCTGCCACAAAATCAAAGGGCAGAGGCACTCTTACAAGTTTCAAAGCTGTTACAAATAAAAGCAATAGAAAAGGTTCCTCCTCAGGAACAAGGCCAGGGATTCTATTCAAGACTGTTCCTTGTTCCAAGAAAAGAAAAGCAACGGAGACCTATACTGGACTTGTCCGCTCTAAACACTTTTCTCATTGTGCCAAAATTCAAAATGCTGACGTTACAGCAACTCCTTCCCATGCTGGGCAAGGGTTCTTGGCTGGTTACTCTGGACCTCAAGGAGGCATACCTGCATGTCCCAATCAGACACAGTTGCAGAAGATACCTCAGATTTCTTGCAGGGTCAGAGCATTATCAATTCTCAGCATTGCCGTTTGGCTTAACTACTGCGCCCAGAGTATTCACAAAATGCCTGGCATCAGTAGTTGCACATTGCAGGCTCCAGGGGATTCAAATATACCCTTACTTGGACGACTGCCTTATACAAGCAGACAGCCAACAAACCTTGATAAGAAACTTGGACTATGTCATTCAGTTACTACAGGCTTTGGGATACACAGTCAACATTCAAAAATCAAGACTACTGCCATCCCAACAGATTATTTTTCTAGGAGCCAAACTGGACACACAATCACAAATGGCTTTCCTCACAGAAGAGAAACAGGAACATTTACCAGATTACTTCAAAAGCCTAGCAAAGCTCACCCAGCTGACCGCAAGGAAAATCCTGCAGGCTCTGGGGTTCATGGCATCTTGCATCCTTCTGATCCCTCTGGCAAGACTACACGAGAAAGCTACAATGGTACCTAAAAAGCTTATGGTCTCAACACAGCCACAATCTAGAAGACGTAATACCACTCATTCCATGCCTGCAAAGGGAATTTTTGTGGTGGGCTCAAGCAAGTCATTTAAGCAAAGGCATGTCTTTCAACAAACCTGTAGCAAGTCAAACTATTACAACAGACGCCTCAGATCATGGATGGGGGGCGCACATGGAAGGCAGATGCATTCAAGGGCAATGGACTCCCAGGGAAATGCATCTGCACATAAATCAAAAAGAGATGTTAGCAGTGATACATGCAATCGAGGCCTTCGGGAAATCCCTTCAACAAGGTCATCTGCTAATAAGGACAGACAACACCACTGTCATGTGGTATATAAACAAGCAGGGAGGCACTCATTCTTATCCCCTCTGCAGACTAACAATGACTCTTTGGGAAAAGTCCCTGAAACTGAAGATCCACTTGCAATCCCAGTTTGTTCCAGGCAAGGACAATGTTCTGGCGGACAGGCTGAGCAGAAATTTCTTGGATCCGCACGAATGGATGCTACATCCTCACATTTTCTCACAAATAACAAGTGCATGGGGAAGACCGGACATAGATCTCTTTTCTTCTCACCTCAATCATCACCTGGAGAAGTTCTGTTCAAGGACGCACCATCCTCTAGCCTGGAGAACGGATGCTCTCTCCTTCAGCTGGAATTCACTAACAATTTATGCATTCCCTCCTCTACCATTACTGACCAAGGTGTTACTGAAGATCAAAGCAGAACAACCAAAAGGAATTTTGATAGCTCCAGACTGGCCAAGGCAACACTGGTATCCATTGCTACTGAGCATAACTCACACCAAACCGTGGCCCTTGCCTCAATGGCCTCTGCTTCTAACTCAGCACAATTACAGGACTGTTCATCAAAACCTGCAAACATTGCAGCTGACAGCTTGGAGGGTTCCATGACTTTTACCCATATCTCTCTTTCCGAAAAAGTTCAAGAAATCTTGCTGGAAGCACGCAGACCTTCCACCAGAAAAACCTATTCAGCCAAGTGGAAGAGATTCATCATCTGGAATGCCAACAAGGGTAAGGATGCATCAGTAATGAACATACCACAGATATTAGAATACTTGGCAGAAATGTTTCATAGTGGCCTGTCATATTCTTCCATAAAAATTCACGCTTCAGCAATCTCAGCAAAATACAACTGTGACCCACGTGTGTTTTCGCATCCCTTGCTAAGACAGTTTCTATGAGGGATAAAGAATATCAAACCTCCCAGAAAACCACCAGTACCTGCATAGGACCTCAATTTTGTCTTGGAAAAATTAGCTCTTCCTCCTTTTGAACCAGCAGCATCTTCAGATATGCAATTTCTCTCCTGGAAAACAGTTTTCCTGTTGGCAGTTACCTCAGCAAGAAGAGTCTCGGAGATACAGGCCCTCATGGCAGTACCTCCCTTTCTCATTTTTCATCAGGACAGTCTCTCTCTAAGAACCAATCCTTCATTCATGTCAAAAGTGATATCCAGGGTGTCTCTAAATCAAGCAATTCACCTGCCTACTTTCTTTCCCAATCCTCAAAATAAGGGGGAAAAGCTGCTGCACACTTTGGACATACACAGACAATTACGCTACTACTTGGACAGAACAAAGACCACCAGAAAGTCTGACCAACTATTTGTGGCCTATGCTGCTGGAGTGCAAGGAAAGGCAATCTCCAAACAAACAATTTCAAAATGGATTGGACACTGCATCAGATTCTGTTACTCTTTCCATGGAAAAAGTGTGCCAGCCAATATTAGGCCACACTCCACCAGAGCTATAGCCACATCCACAGCCTTTCTAAGAGGAGTGGCTACGAAGGACATTCTAGAGGCTGCTACATGGAGCTCCGTGCATACATTTACCAAACACTACAACCTGCCTTTATACTCCAGATCCCGAGCAGGCTTTGCTTCGGCAGTCCTGCAGGGCATTTTAGCTACACCAATCCCTTTCTTAGATCCTACCACCCCCAGCTTGGCTAAAGTATTCAACCCATATGTCAGGACTGCAGCTGCATTCTTGAAGGACATAGTACAGTTTTGTACCTACCATAAATGTAGATGTCCGATAGATATGCAACTGCAGTCAGGTTTTTCCCTCCCTCATACCCCTCTGCAATTTTCCTTTTGGGTCCATTCCCCCTTTTCTTTATTAGCTGGGGATATCGGTTATGGTGTATCTGTTTATTACTGTTGTGCATGTCTGGAATTTTTTATCCATTTACCAAATTTAGCCGCCTTTGGAGGGCACCTGGCATCTGGGGCAAGAAACACTGAAGAAGATGGCATCGGCGGATGCCTTTATACCCCAGCCGCTGTAACGTTGGGGAGGAGGCGACATCAGCCGACACCGGACCCAGACTTTGGAATCCGGCCGACCGAAGGGCTGCCTGAGGCAAGACAACCCATATGTCAGGACTGCAGTTGCATATCTATCGGACATCTACATTTATGGTAGGTACAAAACTGTACATTGTGGTGCATAAGCAAGGGGTAGTCAGATATTACCTCATGTGAAGGCTGGCTATGATGGTGCGATAGCTAGTTCTTCAGCACTGTTTAATTGTCCAAGCATCTTACATTCTGTCAGAGCAAAACAGTGACAGACAGACTGAGCAGGTCCAGGGCAGACCCTCACGAATGGAAATTCAACAGTGGGGTCTTCCAGGGTATGATCCAGTTGTGGGAAATGCCTCAAGTAGATCTGTCTGCCTTCTTTCAAAAAAGACAACTGAAAAAATCTGCTTCAGGACTGCTTGCAAACAAGCCTGGGAAACGGATACCCTCTCCCCCAGTCAGGAATGTTCCTTTGTCCTTCCACTGGTATCCAGGGTAATTCTTACAATTCAGAAGGGCTCCCAGAAGTCATTGTGCTTGATCCCCTTTTTGGATTGGGCAGCATTGGTTCTCCCTTCTTATGGAATTTCCAAGAGTACTTACACAAGCTTCCTATGAAACTAGACCTACTCACACAAGACTGGGAGGTTGGTGCACCCTAGTCTGGCAGTGGTCAGTTTGGATGCAACACCAGCACCCCCTAGAATTCTCCATTCCTCTGCTCCCTGTCTGGAGGGAGAACTTCACTGGTGGATATGTCAAGTGTCACTCAACCCAGGACCTTGCTTCATGTCAAGATATCTTCACAGACCCCTCAGATATAGGCTGGAGAGCAACCTTTGGGCACCTGAAAGTACAAGGGGTCTGGTCCCCCTGTCAACTAAAGGAACACATTGATATAAGGGAGGTGTGAGGACACTGCTGTTAGGCTATGCAGCCCTACAGCCCCCTTTTCCAACCAGGACCTCTAAAGCTGTTCACAGACAATATGACTGTCCTCTGGTGTATGAAAAATGTGTGTGTGTGGGGGGGATCCTTTGTTATGTAGGCTTCTGAGATGGCAGTAGAATACAAGGTGACCCTTCAGGCAGCGTATATTCCAGAATAAAGTAAAATATTCACCAAGGCACCAAAGTTCACTTCAAACAGAATCCACAGGTACCACCAAGGATCGAATACCAGCAGTTTTATTTCAAAACACAGCTTTAATGAAAATGAACAAAAACCACATACACTCCAGGCATTAACGTCTCCTATCTACTACATTTTCGTTTGCAAGTTACTTCATCAGATGCCGACAGACTTGTGAACCATACCTTTTATTCTCCCTCTACTTGGTGAATTGAGTTAATTACCCAATAAACGAATGTGAATTGGCAATTAATACAGAATGCAATAAATATAAAGCGACTGTGTGCATATACAACCATTAAAAACCATGTTACCTGAATACTTCTGTCTAAAAATTCATGTTTTATGTTAAATCCTTCATAAATTAATATAAAATAATATGAAATCATGTGCTTTCAAACTTTTAAGTCTTATTTAAAATGATTGCATGTAAAGTGTAGTAAATGGTCTTAAATCTCCCTCTAGTGTCCATTCTATTAATAACACTCTGAACATAAAATTGCATTGTGAATTGGCATCAACATCTGTGTACAAATAAATATAATCTTACTAAAATTGTTTAAAACTGTTTCCATCATAAAATTTCTAATGTTTTGTATGAATACACATAAATACATAATATAAAAGTTAAAAAGTCATGTACATGTTACAAAAATCAACCCAAACAGTTTCTTCTGTTTCAAACCATTATTACAATTTTGTCACCCTTAATTTAAGCCCAGGGGCAGTTGAAATGTGGTCATTAAGTCCAGGAAATTTGTTTGCTTGGAGGGTGATCTGCCACAATAACTCTTCATATTCTATGGTTTCTTCCCATAGACCACCCCTTGCATCCATTTTTACGTGCTCAATGACAAAAAACTTGTAGTAAGCTTCACTGCATTTGTGTTTATGTTTAAATGGGGCGTTAGTGTCTTTGTGAATGTGGATTTCATACATATGTTCGTATATTCTTCGAAGTTTACACTCTGTCTTTCCAATATAAAATGCTTGGCAAACCTGACATATACCTAAATAGACCAAGCCCCTGGAGTCACAGTTGCTGTATTCCTTACTCATAATAAAGTTCCTACTTTCCAAAAATATACTTTCCTTAATTATATGGCTACATTGGGAGCAGTGGTTACACTTAAAGGTTCCTTTCCTTTTATTTTGTTGCACTATTCTGTCTCATTTCTTTCTCTAATAATTTTTTCAAACTCAATGATTTCTAAAAACCACTTTTAATTCTTTCTTGGGTATCTTTTCAGGATCTGTAAGTGCAATGAATCTATTCACTGTTCAATATAGACCTGACCAAGCTGGAGCTTCCATTATACTCTATTACTAAGACATTTCCATATGTATCCTGCTTAACTTGGTTCCCAATGTCCTTCATGGATGCATCTGCAGTCATAACAAATGGGTTGTCCTGTCGTCAGGCAGCCCTTCGGTCGGCCGGATTCCAAAGTCTGGGTCCGGCTTCGGCTGATGTCGCACTTCACCCGACGTCATCTCTGCTGGTCTTCGGGTATAAAGGCATCAGCCGACGCCATTTTCTCCAGTCTTTCTTGCGCGTGGCTCAAGCAGAAGCTGTTCGCAAGTGCCGGTCGGTCAGATCCAGAGATTCCTACTACCGAATACTACTTCCAAGACTTCTAAAGCTAAGTACCCCGTTGGGGACTCTTTCTTGCCTCAGCCGATGTCAGAAAAAGTAAATAATTGTTTAACTTGTGGGAAACAAATACCTCATAAAGATTTCCACTCTTACTGCCTACCTTGTTTAGGCCCAGACCACGACGTAGCTGCCTGTTTAGCCTGTGCTTCCTTCAACCGACGAACGCTTAGGTGTCGGTCGGAGTTTGCTGAACAGTTTTTCGGCTCAGATTTTGCGTACATTATGCCGTCGGAACATCCGACTACCCAAATAATTAAAAAACGCAAAGAAAAAGACCGACACTCGCGGTCCGCGGTTTCGGCCGAAACCACGGATAAGCAAACCGCGAGTGTCTCGGTTTCGGCCGAAACCGAGAAAACCGGTCAATCCTCAGCCGAATCCATGACTACTACCGAGGCTCCTGCTACTTTAGTTGAATCGGCCTCTGAAATTTTGCCTACTATTGTGGCTTCTAGTGATTTATCTGACACCATCCCTTTGGATGTTTCTACCCCAGCACGTGGTGCTGCTAGGCCTCCTGCAGCCATGTCTATCAAGGCCTTTGCCAGGGCCAAAGCAGCCAAAACTGTTAAAACAGTTCCTGCTAAGGCCCCCTCACACAGACACACTTCTAGCTCTCAAATGCTTACTCTGGCAGAGGATTTGATTTCCTTAATTAGGGGATCCCAATCACACCCAGACAGGGCCTCTCAGCCTCCAGAAAAGAGACCTAGGACAGAGCCACCTCAGCAGGAGTGCTCTGATGATTCTTTGGAGGACTCAGACTCTACAGACCAGCCAGAGGCTCCTTTGTCCACTTATGAAGACTCCGATGCTGATGAATCCATTCCCTCTGCCTCTCCACCAGAGGAATTCTCTTTTGGGGAAACCTTACATGCCATGAGAGAGCAATTCCAATGGCAAGGACAAGATTTCTCAGACTCAAGAAAAAGGCTTAGGACCTTTCTGCACTTACCACAACATAGGCCCTTAGCTATACCTCCAGTTTTGCCTGTTGTGGATGATGCATTTAATGATGTTTGCACTGCACCTGATTCTTTACCACCAGCCCCTGCCAAACCAGACAGATTTTACAGGGTGCCTAACACTCATCACCACCTTTTCAAGGCCCCACTTGCAGATCCTGAGACTATATCCCAGGGGCCTAAGGCAGTAGCTTCTACCTCTACAAAAAACCCTCTCCCTTCTGAAAGGGAATCCAGGTCATTAGAGAGATGGGGCAAAAAAGTTTACACCTCTGCCACTCTCTCAGCTAGAGCTTTAAACTGTCAGTTTCACATGATCCAATACCAAGAGTTTATGCTTGATCAGTTGACTAAGAAACTTTCCTCTGAAGACTCCTTAGATAAGAAATATGTTTTAGAAATGGTGAATAACATTCAGCAGGTTAGTAACCATTCTTTGAAATGTGGCTATGATGCACTGGAGGCTTCATTTAGATCAGCCATGACTGGCACAGTGATAAGAAGGCATGCATGGTTGAAAGAGCAGGTCCTGCCGGATCATGTAAAAGCAAAGCTGTTAGATGCTCCTATGGATAAGGACAGTCTATTTGGTACCTCTGCTCAACAAGTAATGAAGAAAATGGAAGAGAAGGCAAAATCTGTACAAACAGTTAAGGATTTCTTACAGGTTCAGCCCCTCGGTTTAGCAGAAACTGGCCTGCCAAAAATTGGTCCTTTCCAGACTCCTCAAAGACCCAAAGAGGCAGGTATAGACGCTCTAGAGGCAGAAACCAATCCAGAGGAAGTGCCTACAGAGGACGACAGTGGCAAGGTAATAACCAGCGAGGCACTGACACAACCACTGCCACTGCAACAGGACAATCACAGTGACTTGGCTCTGACACCGCCTACCAGAGAGCAAATAGCAGCACCTTTAGGCGGAAAGTTAGCCTTATTTTCACAAAATTGGCACTATATCACAACAGACAAGTGGATTTTAAAAACCATAGACCAAGGCTACAGGTTCCACTTCCACACCTTACCAGTAAAAAGAGGAATGCCAAACTTACCTCCAACTCAAAAAACAGAAGCTCTAAACCAGGTAACTCAGCTAACCAACATGAGAGCTGTGGAGAGAGTACCAGTAAATCAACAGGGCAAAGGATTTTACTCCAGACTCTTTCTAGTCCCAAGAAAAGAAAAAACTTGGAGACCCATTCTCGATCTGTCCGTCTTAAACACATACATCATCGTTCCAAAATTCAAAATGCTGACCTTACAGCAACTTCTTCCCATGCTGGGCAAGGAGTGTTGGCTGGTGACTCTAGATCTCAAGGAGGCATACCTGCACGTCCCCATCCGACCAATTTGCAGAAGATACCTCAGATTCCTTGCAGGATCAGAGCATTATCAATTCTCAGCATTGCCCTTTGGCTTATCTACTGCGCCCAGAGTATTCACAAAATGCCTGGCATCAGTAATCGCTCATTGCAGGCTACAGGGAATCCAAATCTATCCATACCTGGACGACTGCCTGCTACAAGCGGACAACAAAGACAAGCTGACAACAGATTTACAAAGGGTCATTTGCTTGCTACAAGCCCTGGGATACACAGTCAATTTAAAAAAGTCAAGGCTGATCCCATCCCAGACAAGAACATTCTTGGGTGCAGAATTGGACACAATAAAACAAATGGCATTCCTGACTACAGAAAAACAAGAACAACTTCCTCTCTACTTCTTGGCATTAACAAAGCAGAACAAACTAACAGCAAGAAAAGTACTGCAGGCCTTGGGATTCATGGCATCATGCATAATCCTGATTCCTCATGCCAGACTGCATATGAGAAAGCTACAGTGGTACCTAAAAAACTTATGGTCTCAACACAGACACAGCTTAGAAACCGAAATCCCACTAATCCCATGCCTGAAACAAGAATTTCTATGGTGGGCCCAAGCATGCCAGGCAAACCTAGGCTTGCCCTTCCACAAAGGTCAAGCGAACCAGACCATCACAATGGACGCCTCAGACCTAGGCTGGGGGGCACACATGTTGGACAAATGCATACAAGGATTGTGGACTCCAGACCAGCTGCACCTGCACATAAACCAAAAAGAAATGCTGGCAGTACAACTAGCAATCCAGAAATTCAAGCCTTTCCTCAAAGAAGGCCATTTATTGATAAGGACAGACAACACCACAGTCATGTGGTACATCAACAAGCAAGGGGGCACTCATT
The DNA here is from genome assembly GCF_019279795.1 of Protopterus annectens. Lineage (NCBI taxonomy): Eukaryota > Metazoa > Chordata > Ceratodontiformes > Protopteridae > Protopterus > Protopterus annectens. The sequence continues at coordinate 1,214,803,218 of NC_056747.1, read as the reverse complement.
CTTACCCCCTATGCAGAATGACTCTGGACCTTTGGAACATGGCTCTGAGCTACAACATCCAGTTACAGGCAACCTTTGTGCCAGGAAAAGAAAATACCCTAGCAGATATGTTAAGCAGAACCACCTCGGATGCTCACGAATGGATGCTGCACCCGGACATCTTCAAGGCCATCACAAGAAAATGGGGAATGCCACAAATAGACCTGTTCGCATCCCCACTCAACCACCAGCTCAGGAAATTCTGCACAAGGACGTGTCACCCTCTTGCATGGAAGGTGGACTCCCTTTCCTTCAGTTGGAAAGGCCTGACAGCTTATGCATTCCCACCTCTTCCTTTGATGCACAAGGTACTGCTGAAAATCAAAGAGGAACAACCAAGGATAATTCTGATAGCTCCGAATTGGCCAAGACAACACTGGTATCCCTTGCTGAGGAGCATGTCTCAGGGGAGAATGTGGTCAATACTCCTGATGCCTTTGATGTTAACTCAGAACAACTACAACATCCTGCATCCAAACCTAAAAACCTTACAACTGACTGCCTGGAACATCACTTAAGAGCAAATAACCCAGACTTATCCCAAAGGGTTAAAGACATTATACTTGAAGCCCGCAGACCTTCAACAAGAAGGAACTATGCAGGAAAATGGAAAAGGTTTGCCACTTGGAGTGCTGAAAGAGGAAAAGATGTGTCAAACATAGACATTGCTAACATCCTGGAGTACTTGGCAGAGCTTCTACACACAGGCCTGTCCTATTCCTCCATCAAGATACATGCATCAGCTATTTCTGCAGAATACAGCTTTGATCCACCTGTCTTCTCGCACCCTCTACTCAGGCAATTCCTCAGAGGAATCAAGAATGTAAAACCTCCTAGGAAACCACCACTACCAGCATGGGACTTAAATTTTGTACTAGAAAAATTGACACTCCCACCATTTGAACCAGCAGGAACAGCGGATCTTCAACACCTATCATGGAAAACTGCCTTCCTTCTGGCAATTACTTCAGCAAGAAGGGTTTCAGAACTCCAGGCCTTAATGGCAGTACAACCCTTCCTGATCTTCCATCAAGATAGAGTCTCCATGAGAACTAATCCTACATTTATGCCAAAGGTGGTATCCAGAGTGTCCTTAAACCAGGCAATCCACCTACCTACCTTCTTTCCCAACCCACAGAACGGGGGAAAGGCTACTGCATACTTTGGATGTACATAGACAGTTACGCTACTACCTGGACAGAACCAAAGGTAACAGAAAAACTGACCAGCTGTTAGTGGCCTATGCACCAGGAAGGAAGGAAAAGCAATTTCCAAACAAACAATCTCCAAATGGATAGGAAATTGCATAAGATTCTGTTACTCCTACCATGGAAAACCAATGCCACAGAACATAAGACCTCATTCAACAAGAGCTACAGCCACTACCACAGCTTTCTTACGAGGAGTGGCAACCAAGGACATTATTGAGGCGGCTACTTGGACCTCCGTGCATACATTTGCCAAGCATTACAATTTACCTCTATATTCTAGATCCCGAGCAGGGTTTGCCACTGCTGTACTGCAAGGGATCCTAACTACACCATAATTTTTTCTTCCTCCACCCCTAGTTTAGCTATGGTATTCTACCCATTTGTTATGACTGCAGATGCATCCATGAAGGACATAGTACAGTTTTGTACCTACCATAAATGTAGATGTCCGAACTGGATAGCATCTGCAGTCAGGATTGCCCACCCTCCTTCCCCTCTGTGGTACTCCTAGGGTATTTACACTCCTAATAGCTAGCTGGGGGGGGGGGGAGTCTCTTATGGTGTATTTATTTGTATATATGTACATACATGCTTATTTTTTGTATTTGCCTTCTACCTTGTCTGCATACATTGGCATTTATCCAAATTTTAGCCTTCCAAGAGGGCAACTGGCATCTGGGGCAAGAAACACTGAAGAAAATGGCATCGGCTGATGCCTTTATAACCGAAGACCAGCAGAGATGACGTCGGGTGAAGTGCGACATCAGCCGAAGCCGGACCCAGACTTTGGAATCCGGCCGACCGAAGGGCTGCCTGACGACAGGACAACCCATTTGTTATGACTGCAGATGCTATCCAGTTCGGACATCTACATTTATGGTAGGTACAAAACTGTACTTTCTCTTGGTTGGCTAATACCCAAAATAGGCCTAAATTTGTCCTGCCTTCTTTCACATACCTCTTTTTCTACCTGGTCTGTCAACCAAGTCGGATATTCCCTAGCTGTAAAGAACTGCCTTAGTAAACCCATTTCTTTTAAAAACTCTTTATTATTCAGTCATCCTGCTTGACCTTGTGCACTGCCCTTTGACAATATTTTTCTTGTAGTGAGTGGGGTGTGAACTATTATAGTGTAAATACGAGTTTGAATATGTACTCTTCTTTTTAAGTACTTTGGAATTGAATTCATTATTCTCTTTATATATCTCATTGTCCAGGTACTGTAGTTTCTCTTGACTAATACTATCTGTAAATTCTAAAAAAAACAGTGGTATTGTTTAAAAATTGAATAAAATCATTAATTTTCACAGGCCCAGTCCAAAAAATACGTATGTCATCTAAAAATATTTTATATAAAATCTAGTTATTACTGTATATGGGATTTAGTACTACTTTCTCTTCCCACTTTTCTAATACTAGGTTTGCGTATGTGGGGGCACACACTGCCCCCATTGCCACACCTTTTGTCTGGTGAAACAATTCTCCTTTAAAATAGATAAAATTGTACTTCAAAACTAGGTCAATTAATTGCATAACAGTGCATTCGTCATGTGTATGTGAGCCATCCTCATATATAATGTATTCTAAGAATAGGAGGCCTTCTTGATGGGGAATGCATGAAAACAGATCAACAGCATCTATTGTAAGAAAGGAAATATTTTCACAAAACAATTCCTTTGAGGCATATTGAGAGATCCCAAGAATCCCCCAAAATGTTTTTCCTTTTCACCCACAATGTTTTCAATTTACTATCCACTCAATCCCTCTGCTGACACAATGGGTCTAAGTGGTGGATCACTCCCATTCTTGTGTATTTTAGGGATCCCAAACATTGTGGGGATTCCTGGTTTCTCTACTTTCAGGAATTTTAAAGTTTTTGCATCTTTCAGCCCTTCTAATAAAAGATCTTAAAGTGCCATATCAATTCTCCTGTAGGCAATGTTAATTTTGTTTATAGACCCCACTGAATATCTTGAAGAGTCTCTTAAGATGTCATTCGGCCCCCCCGGCTAAGCGGGCTTCTCCCTCCAGGGCATCTAGGCCTCCCCCTTCTCAGCTCCGGTTTCCATGCTTCTCATCGGGACCCGAGGAGGAGGAGACCCGATCTCCGTCGAGGTGGCACTCCCGGCCAGCCTCGGTGGTCTCGTCGAGATCCACCCGTAGCCTTTCAGATGCAGATTTGGACCGGATGATGCGAAGGTTCATCCAGGCCCAACTGCAGATGGGAGTGCTCCTGCCTCCCCACCCCCACCCCCCGTGGGGGGGCACTCAACACCCTTCTTTGCCCCGATAGCTCCTTCTCCGACCCGCTTCCATTGTTCGGATCGCTCTGCGCCAGGCAACATTGGAGCCGGGGGTGGGTCGGCGCCGACAGTGTCGGGTACTTCAGCTCCGACTCTTCCTTAGAGTCGGTCAGATCCTTCCTTGTCGGATCAGAGCTCTCGGAGCCGTGGTCTGAGCTTTGGATCCGAGGGGGTCGGTGTGTCTTCGGCTCCATCCATGTCTGAGCACACTGGTCCTTCGGATCCAATGCTCTCGGCACCGGTTCCGATCTGTCCATCGGATCCGGGCGAGGGTCTGCTCTCAGATCCCAGAGAGAGCGGCTCTCCCTCTGCCTTCAATGCGGTGGAGAGGGCTCTGTTGAGTGCATCCAGGCCCCCCGGTGCTTGCTTCGGCTCCGTCCCGCACTCCCTCTCTGTTGGGTCAGGCTTCCATCACCCGGCCACAGGGACAGCCTGCTTTGACGTCTCAGGTCGTTTCCCTGGAACAAGATGTGGCTGGTGAGACATCCTCGGACAGTCCCCCCGAGGATGTTCCTCACAAGCCGAAGTGTAAGAGGAGGCACGTGGACTCCCCCGAGTCCTTGACGGAAGACACAGATTTGGATGAGGGGGAAGGCTCCCCAAGGTCACCCCCCCGAGGTTGTCTCCTTCGGAAACATCATGGAAATGCTTAGGATAAGAGGGGGGTGGTCTGCCCCCAAGGCTTCCTCGGACGAATCCGTGATCCTGGAGGCGTTCGAAGCAGGCCCATCTACCTCTTGGGTGTCCCCTCCGGCCGACCCCTTAGTGGACCTTATCACCACTAGGGCGTGGAAGGAGCCAGACACTGTGGAGCCAGTCCCCAAACGTCCTGACAAGATCCTGAGCCCCCCGGCAGAGAAATCCCATTGGAGCAAGGGAACCCCGTAGATGCCATGTTGGTGGCGGCAGCCACCAAGAGGGACTTAGCCCAAGAGAGTCCCTCTGTCCATCCCCCGAGCAAGGAGTCTCACTCGATGGACCGTCTCGGGAAGCGGGTCTTTAGTTCAGCGACCTTCACTGTAAGGTCCCTGAACTACATGGCACATGTGATTCGACTGCAGCGAGACCTTATAAAAGAGTACGCTGCATCGCCCCCGGAGTCCATGTCGGGGGAGGACAAACAGTTGTACTCCACTCGCATGGCCACTCTTAGGTCTATATCCAACACCTCTATGCGGCTTTTATCCCATGCTACAGAGGGAGCTGCTAGAGCCAGCGGAGCAGGCCTAGTTGTGAGGCGCCAGGCCTGGCTCCGACATTGTGATTTCGCAGAACCCTTCAAGGCGTCCTTTGCGAATGCCCCCTTCGATGGTTCTGCCCTATTTGGCAAGACAGTTCGCGAGACTTTGGTCCAGAGCGAAAAGGACGGGAAGACGTTGTCTGCCGTCGGAGTCCACTTCTCTGCTCCCCAGAGGTCCTTCTTCAAGAACCAAAAGGGACAGAAGAAGATGCGGTTCCGAAAGTCGCAACAATTCCAGTCCGCTGCGGACTCCCAGTCCTTCCGCGGCAGAGGAGGACAGGGTGGATGCCGCCCTAGAAGCAGAGGGGGGTCCGAAGAACTTTGGGTCCAGAGAAGCCTTCTCTGATCGGCCCACGCAGCAACCCTGAGGGGTTGCCCGACTGCTCCACTCTGGAGGCAGTCGGGGGGCGTTTCTTGAAGCACCTGGCAGCTTGGGAGTCTATTACAACAGACCGCTGGGTGCTTCGTATCCTATCCAGAGGATACAGAATTCCCTTTTCCTACATTCCCGACATCCCCGGACGCCTCCCCGATGTCCACCCAATCAGAGGGAGGCAGCAGCTGTGGAAATTTGGCTGCTTTTAGAAAAAGGAGCCATCCAGCACGTCCCCCCAGGCCATTCCGGATCGGGTACTACTCCAGGTTCTTTTTGGTGCCAAAAAAGACGGGGGACCTAAGGCCCATCCTCGATCTTTCCCTACTAAATCTGTCAGTAACCAAGAAAAGTTCCGGATGGTCACTCTTCAATCTATTCTCCCCGTCTTGCGGGAGAACGACTGGATGTGCTCTGTAGACCTCAAGGACGCGTACTACCACATATTGATGGACGGACAGTCCAGGAGGTTTCTCCGCTTCCGGCTGGGAGCCAGTCGTTATCAATTCAGGGGCCTCCCCTTTGGTCTCACCTCAGCCCCCAGGGTTGTTCACCCAAGGTATTAGCAGTGATAGCGGCCCACCTGAGACTCCAGGGAATGCAGGTCTTCCCCTACCTGGACGATTGGCTCCTTACCACCCCGACAAGGCATCTACTATGCTTAGCCAGGGACTACTTTCTCAACCTTGCTCCGCAACTAGGGATCACTATAAACTCGGACAAGTCCTCTCTCACCCCGACTCAGGTGATAGATTTTATCGGGGCCAGACTGGACATCTACTGGCAACTAGTCTTAACTCCCGACCGGTTGCACACTTTGAGGGCACATGTGCGGGCCATCCTTCAATCTTCAAAACCTCAGGCGGGATTGGTTCTGAGGGCCCTGGGGTCCATGGCAGCCACTATAAACCTTCTTCCCATGGCGTATCTGAACATGAGGATTTTACAGTGGACTCTCCAAGTCCAGTGGTCCCTTCATCAATACCTCTTGAGTCACCCCATTTCCCTCAGCAGGGCCTGCTAGAGGGCTCTCGTTTGGTGGCTTCAATCGCCGGACCTCCAGGCGGGATGCCACTTTGCCACAGCCCCCCCTCGCCACGGTGACCACGGACGCCTCTCGTCTTGGGTGGGGGGGGCATTATTCGAGCAGGACGGTCCAAGGCACGTGGAACGATTCGGAGACCTTATTGCACATAAATGTTCTAGAGATGAGGGCAGTGCTGTTGTCGTTGCAAGCACTTCAGAGCCTTCTGCCTGTAGGAACAATTGCAATCCAGACAGACAGTATGTCTGTGGTATGGTATATCAACAAACGAGGGGGAACCAGGTCTTACCCACTCTGTCGAGAAGCCAAGCGAGTGTGGTGATGGGTGATCTCCACCAACCGCTTTCTCATTGCAACACACATTCCGGGACGGACCAACATCCTGGTGGACAGACTGAGTCGCACCATCCTTTCACCTTACGAGTGGTCCCTCAATCCTCGAGTAGCGAGTCGAATTTTTGCCATTTCGGGGCAGCCCTGTTGCGATCTTTTCGCACCTCCCTCAAACACGAAATGCAACAGTTACTTTGCTCTCATTCCCCCTGCCGGGGAACCCCCGAGGGACGCCTTGGTGCATGCTTGGCCACCCGGTCTTCTCTATGCCTACCCTCCTCTTCCCCTCATGCTGAAACTTCTTCAGAAAGCCAGTTGGTTGGGGAGCAGGGTGATCCTCATTGTCCCATTCTGGCCTCGCCAAGCTTGGTTCCCTTATCTCTGGTCTCATCGAGTGAATCTGCCTTGGATTCTAGATCCCCTTCCGGATCTAATCTCCCACCCCCAGGGGCTCCCACTTCCCAGCCTGGCCAGCCTCAAGCTTACGGCTTGGCTGCTCCAGTTCCACTTGTAGCTAGGACTCCCGGTATCTCTTCTCCAGTTTAAACTATCCTAGTAGCAGCGCACAAGCCCTCTACTAAGCAGGTCTATGGTAGTAAATGGAGGCGTTTCTCTATCTGGGCAGAACGCCATCATTTGGACCCTTTTACAGCCTCCTTACCTGCGGTGCTGGACTTTCTTTCAGGTCTTTTTAATGGCGGAGCTAGCTGTTCTACGGTTAAGGTTCAGTTAGCAGCTATCTCTCATTACCACGTAGGTACTGAAATGGGTCCTTTGATTACTACAAAATTGTGCAAAACGTTCCTAAAGGGCACCTTTTTTCTTAGACCTCCATGGGATTTGACCTTGGTATTACAAGTCCTGACAGCCCCTCCCTTCGAACCGGCGTCTTCAGTAGACCTCAGATTTTTGTCTTGGAAAACAACCTTTCTTGTGGCTATTACTTCAGCCAGGAGAGTATCTGAATTGCAAGCTCTTTCTGTGAAACCCCCATACTTAGCCTTTCACAAAGATAGGGTTTACCTCAGGACCAATCCCTCCTTCCTCCCGAAGGTAGATTCTGAATCTAATATTAACCAATCTATCAATTTGCCGGTCTTCTTTCCTAACTACCAGAACAAAGGGGGGAGTACAGACTACATTCTTTAGACGTGCACAGACAACTTAGATTTTACATTCATAGGACATCTGGTCATAGACAGTCCGACCAGTTGTTCGTCTCCTTTGCCAAATTTAATCTAGGTAAACCGGTCTCGAAAGTTTCCTTATCGAGATGGATTTCACAGTGTATCATTACAGCATATCAAAATTCCGGCAGGCTCGCACCTCAAGGAGTTCGTGCCCATTCAACTAGGGCTATGGCTACATCTGCCACCTTTAAATCCAGGGTTTCCTTGGATGATATCTGTTCAGCAACCACTTGGGCCTCATCTCATACCTTCATCAATCATTATAAATTGGACATTACCTCCAGAGGGAGAACTTCTTTTGGCTCCGCAGTGCTCTGGAATATCCTTCCATGAAGGCCGCCCAAGGTTTAGGTAGCTGGGGACTCTGTCCCACAAGTTGCAGACCAAATGAAGTTAACTACTTCAGATTAAGAAGTTCTGTACTCACCATAATGTTCCATCTGAGTAGGTAAACTTCATTTGTTTGCAAACCCCCCCCCCCGACCTTCAGATGTGTTTCATGTCATATAGTGAGGTACCATTTCTGATAAGGCAATTAGTTATCCACTATAGTGCTTGCGGGCAAACTTGATCTGAGGTCAGTCAGGGTTGGCAGGGGATTATGGGTAAGGGGAGGAGCTAGGAGCTCAGATCTAAGCTTTGTAATCTAAGCTTTGTAAAGTTGCCGGCTCAGATCCGAGATCGGATCCGTATCCCACAGGTTGCAGACAAATGAAGTTTACCTACTCAGATGGAACGTTATGGTGAGTACATAACTTATTTTCTGGCAAATTAGTGGTAAATCATTAAAGATTAAAGTTCAAAAAAGAATGACAGACATTTGAGTTTCAGCCTTTGTCCCATTTTTATTTATGGCTTTGTCCAGATTTCTTGCTCTGAGGTTGCGGGGTATGGTTCTGAGGATGGTGCATGAGTACGTCACTTTTATGGTAGATGCCCAGTCACAGCTTGTGTGATGTACCATGCACTGTACATTGCAAGTCTTTTGTATACTGGCCGACATTGGGTCGCCTTTGGCAGAGAACTTCCTTATGTAATGAATACTGCATCAGTGAAGAGAGGGGCATCTTTCGTTGTGGCAAGATTTTACACAACTATTCTTTGTGGGTAAATGCAACTTGTACAACTGCATTTTCTTGACTAAATACTTCCAATTACTACTCCAGCAAGTATTGGTGATGACCAGAGAAATATGTAGGGATCTGGGGTGCAGTAGCGTCTTGCATCCTGATGATCCACCTTGCCAGTCTGTACATGAGGAGAATACAGTGGTTCCTAAAAAATGTGTGGTGTCTGTGCAAACACCCTTTAAGCTTCAAGATAAAGAATTTTTCATCCCTGAGAGGTAGCCTATCATTGTAAATAAAACCATGCCTACAGAACAAAGAAGTCGACTTCCAGTGTAATTTAAGAAGCCAGATTATGGCCTCTGATGTCTTGGACTTAGCCTAGGGTGCACACTGATGTTATCTTCTGGTACAAGGCCAGTGGGAGACATTTTCCAAACTCACATCAATTAAAAGGAAATGATGGCATTGTACAAGGGTGTGATAACATTTAAAAAGATGTGGAAACCAAACCCTGTTTTGATAGACAGACAACACAGTTATGTGGTACATAAACAAGGAGGTGCCCACTCTGCTGCCTGTCTATGCAGCTCTGGACAGAAGCATAAGAAATTGAGATTGCACCTGATACTGCAGTGCATCTGAGGAGAAAGCAGTAATCTGGCAACGCACCTGAGCAGGTCTGCTACAAACTTCCCATGAAAGGCTATCTTCACAAATAAATCAAGGTTGTTGGGTGCGCCAGTAATGCACTTTTCGCTTTGGAAAAAAAACTGACAGCCGACAAAGTATTTTTCAAAGAGGGTGGGGGCCTGGACGATGGAAGCAGTCTTCTTCCCATGGACTGGTCTCTTCCTGTATGCCTTCTCTGCCGTACCGCTCATCCCCTAGTTACTACTAAAGAATCAGGGTGGAAGGCATGAGGGACCTTTTGATTGCTCCCTTCTGGCCAAGACAACATAGGATGTTCGTGTTTCATTGTTGCAGTCATTACATTTGGGTAATCCTGCTGGCAGGTTGCCCTCAGTCAGCCTGAATTCCAAAGTCTTGGGTCCTGCGTCAGCTGCTGTCACCCCTTCCCTGACGTCAGGTCGTCAGGGGTATAAAAGATGCGGCCGACGCCATTTTTTTTAGTCTTTCTTGCCGTGCGGTGCCCGAAGCAGAAGCAGTTCACAAGTGCCGGTTGGCCGACTCGTGAGATTTTCGTGTTTGAGTTTCAGATCTGAAGTCTTCAATAAAGCTAAGTACCCTGTTGGGGAAACTTTTTTTTTCTTGCTCCAGACCAATGTCAGAAAAAGTTAATTGTATTTCTTGTGGGAAGCAAATACATCATAAGGATTTTCATTCTTACTGTATTCCTTGCCTAGGCCCTGATCACAATGTTTCTGGTTGTCGGTTTTGAGCTAATTTAACCAACAAACTATTAAGCGTCTGTATGATTTTGCTTTAAACTATTTTGGACGCCGGTTTAATTACCCTGAAATGGTGTCGGACAGCCATCCGACTACCAGAGTTCGCAAGAAACGCAAGGAAAAGGAAAGAGATAGACAACCAAGGCCCAAAGCTGACGACGAAGCTTCTCCTAAGCCAGTCACTGGTTCTCGGTGAGGTGCTTTCGCAGCCCCTGACGCCCGCTACTTTTGAGCCGCAGGCCGCTACCGACTCCCACGTGGAGTCGGCCATGCCGCTTGAAACTCAAGGTATTGGTGCCTTGGATATTATCCCTTCAGATGGGTCCAGAGCCACTGAGCAGGCACCGGCTTCTGAGGGTGTATTCAGACCTAAACATCTTTACATCAAACCGACTTCATCTTCACAGGCAAAGACTACAGCACCTTCCAAAGCAAAGAAACAAACTCAGCCACATGGTCAGGCCTCTATGCCCAAAAAACAGATGCTCAAAATGGCTGAAGACTTGATTACCTTGATCAGGGGTTCCCACCCCCCTCCTGATAAGAGGCTTAGGCAAGAGACTATGAATCTTCAGATCAGGTTTCCATTCCTTCTGATTCTTCTTCTGATCAGGAATACCCCCCCCCCCCCAATCCCCCAATGAGGATTCTGATGCTGAAGAATCTATTCCTTCAGCTTCTCCTGCAGAGGACTATTCTTTTGGGGAAACCTTATATACCATGAAGGAGCATTTCCACTGGGAGAGCCAAGATTTTTCAGAATCTAAAAAGTCTCAGGGATTTCCTATTACTAACTCAACACAAGCCACTAGCCAATCCCGCCTGTGTTAGTCATTGTAGATGATGTGTTCTCTGAGTCTAGTCTTACCCCTGACTCCTTACCTCCAGCTCTTGTTAAGCTTGACAGATATTACCGGGTTCCTGACTCTCAAAAATTCCTTTTTAAAAACCCTGCTGCAGACCCAGAAACGATTACTCAGGGTCCCAAAGGAGTTGAGGCTTCCGCTGCAAAAAAACCCTAACCCCTCTGACAGAGATTCTAGGGCACTGGATAGATGGGGAAAAAAGGTTTACACATCTGCTACTTTGGCTGTAAGGGCCTTAAACTGTCAGTTTCATATGCTCAGATGTCAGCAACATGCATGGCATTGCTTAAACAGAAAATGTTGTTAATTTTTATTTATTTTTTTTTTTTATTTTATTTTATTTTACATTTGTTGACCGGGCTAGTCCAGCTGGATAATTTCCATTTTCAGTGGAGGCCCGGGGAGAAAAGCTCCATCGTTTAAAATAAGGTTATAGAGATTAAACAAATACAATAAATGTGAGAAACTAAAACAGTGGGTAACAATGCATACATATTAGTTTAGATAAAGTAATACAAAACATAATTTACTATCTACATACTATTGTGTGAGAATAGGGTAATTACTTTTTTTTATTTTTTTTTTTTTTGAGAGCAATAGAAATAGTACAGTCATACAGTTGTAATGTCATTTGTGTTGACAGAGAAAGATAGTTTTGAGATAAGAAATTCTGATAGTAAAAAGTATAAAATAGATTAGGGTTGGTACAAGAGCAAAGCCAGAAGTTGGTCAGATGTAAAAAAAGTTGTTTTTTAAAAAGATGTAAGGAGCCAAGAGCAGTAATGTGTGAGGGGAGGTTATTCCATATTTTGCCTACAGAGTTGGAGAAAAGGCAGTTACCTGCAGAATTTGTGATCCTGGTTGTGTTGACTTGTAGCTTTTCATGGAGCAGTTGTTTCAAGTTATTATAGGGGTCAAGAGGTTACTAAGAGCAGGTGTCTTAGATGGTTGATATAGAATGTTATGTGTAACTACTAGTTGTTGATAGATAAGTTTATTAGGAAATTCCAACCAGTGTAACTGTTTTAAGTTTATACAGTGGTGTGTTCTATACTGAGATGCTGTGGCAAAACGTGCTATGTTGTGGTAGGATGTAGACAGTTTCCTAAGGTTGCTTTTAGAGAGGTTAGTGTAAATGGAGGAAGCATACAGAAGGGTAGAGATAAGATGTGATTGTGCTAAGGTGATCCGTGCTTCTGGAGTAAGGAAGGGTTTAATTCTGTACAGTGAACCGATCTTTTTATTAACTGCTTTTATAGTGTTATTGATGTGATAATCATAGCTGAGATTATTATCAATAGTGACACCAAGCAGTTTGGTAGTGGAGTCAGGGGAGATGAGGGAGTTGTCACTTGCAGTAATAGTAAAATTTAGTTGAGAAGATTTGTGGGTAGGTGAGAATAGTAACAGTTTTGTTTTCTTGGGGTTAAGTAGTAGACATCTTTTTGAGAACCACTGTTCGACGGTAGAAAAGGTAGATTGTGTCAGTGACTGGAGTTCAGATTGAGTGGAGGCTGTGCAAATAATGGTGGAATCATCTGCATATTGTATGCAGGTAGTGTTATGGATAGATGATTGAAGATCATTAATAAAGATAGAGAATAGGAGTGGGCCTAGTATAGATCCTTGAGGTACTCCTAGAGAGATGGGTAGTAGAGCAGATAGCGAGTTTTTCCATAGTACTGCTTGTTGTCGGTTTTCAAGATAGGATGAGAACCAGGTTAAGGAAGAGAAATCTAAGGCAAGGGATTTTAATATGTGAAGAAGTGTATGGTTGACCATGTCGAAGGCTTTAGACAGGTCTAGAAAAAGAGAAGAGGTTAGTTTGTTGCTGTTACGGTTACAGTTGATGGTGTTGGTAAAGGAAAGTAGTGCAGTAGTAGTACTATGTGAAGGTCTAAATCCATGTTGAGTGTTAGCTAGTAGGTTGTTTTGAAGGAGATGGTTAAGTAGTTGTTTATGTATACATTTTTCCATGATTTTAGCTAGTGGAGATAATAGTGCTATAGGGATAGTTAGAAAGGTCAGTGGATTTGCCTCCTTTGTGTAGGGGTATTATATGTGATATCTTCCATATAGTTGGAAAAGTACTTTCTTTTATGGATCTATTTATTAGGATAGATACAGGGTAGGCAATAGATTTAGCTGCTATTTGAAGGAATTCAGCAGGAAGTTTGTCTGCTGAGGGGGTAGTGGGTTTAAGTTTTTGTAGGAGAGATTGAATGTATGAGGTGGATATAGGTTGAAGTTGGAGGGGAAGAAGGGAATTTAAGTTACTTGAGAGTAGTTGCGAAGCATCTGGAGATAAGTGGTTAGCTAGACTTTGTATGGAAGTAGTAAAGAAGGTATTGAAGTTGTTAGCTATTAACGAGGGATTTTCAGGGTCTAAGTCCTGTGGGTTTGGTGTAACTACTTTGCCTGGGGTAAGTAGATTAGTGATAGTAGACCAGAACTTTTTTGGTTCATTTTTGGTGGATTGCTGAAGTTGGAGGTAATAATTCTTTTTATCGGAGAGGATGGATTTTTTGGTATTATTTCTAAGCTCTCTAAAGGTTTCATGATCTGTTGGGTTTCTAGAGGAACGCCATTTTTTCCAAGACTTATTTCTCAGTTTGATTTTTTGTTTATTATTAGTAGTTAGCCAGGGTGCTGTTTTGGTCTTTGTTCTAATGGTACGACTTGGGGCATGTAGATTTAAGATTGCTAGGAATGCTGAGTTGAAATGTTCAACGGCATTGTTAAGTGAGAGGTGTTTTAGTGGGGTCCAGTTGTAATGTGAAAGTTCTGTTTGGAACAGTTCAGGATTAAATAGTTTTTTTGAATATAATGTTCTCTGAGAGGTAGGTAAGTTTAGATTAGTCTTAGTCCTAATGACATAGGTGAGGGAGTGATCGCTAAGGTCATCAGGAAGGATGCCAGTTTGGTAGGTTTGAAGGGGAGAGTTGGTAAGAATCCAGTCTAGGGTGGTTTCTTTTTTGCTCTTAGTATTTATTCTAGTGGGACTATCAGTTAGTTGTTTGAAACCATAAAGGTTTATATGGGAAGTAGGGGCAGTATTGTTACAAGATTTCCAATCAATGTTAAAGTCCCCAAGGACTAGTGTTTCTTGGGGGAGGGTATTAGAGAGTTGTTCAAGAAGTTGTTCTGAAGTAGGGATGTTATTTCCAGGGGGGAGGTATGCACAGATGATGTTTATTGCTTTAGTCATATTAATTTGAATTTTAGAGCAGATTATTTCAGCATTATTTGTTTGGGTTAGGGTAAGGTCAAGAAGAGAAAGCTTCAGGTTTGTTTTATATATAATAGCTACTCCACCTCCCTGGAGGTACGGTCAAGTCTAATAATGTTGTATCCTGGTGGAGTGATTTCAATGTCTTTAATTGAAGGTTTTAGCCATGTTTCTGATAAGCATAGAATGTCAAATTTGTGTACATCTAATAGGGCATGGAGTTGACTAAGTTTGTTACAGATGCTACGTATATTGAGATGGGCCAAGGTTAGTAAGTTAAAGTGTGTAGTGGATGAAATAGAGAAGGGTTTGATATGATTTCTGTGAGTTTTTGCAGTAGTAGCTAGAGGGCCTGGGTTGGGGTGTATGTCACCATCTATTAGTAGATGGAGTAGTCTAAAATAGTTTTCAACTTTATATTTTAGGAGGGTGTTGAATATTTTCTTTGATGTAGTTTTTGGTACTTTGTAGTGTAATAGCCTGTGGTATTTGGCAAATAGGTAGATTGTGTGGATGTGTGTATGAAGGTTGGAGTTGTGGAAGTAGCAGTTGTACTGGTATGTTTTGATGGAAGGGAGAGGGAGGCAGTTATGGAGTGTTCATAGGAGGTTAGGAAGTAAGTAGTGATGAGGGGGAATAATAGTAAGAAGGAGATAGGTAATTTCAACTGGGACTGGAAGATAGCTGTAGTCATGATAAATTAGTTGTAAGTTTGAGTGTGGTAGGATGGTATGTTGTAGGTGGAAGTACTGTGAGGATTTGGGAGAGTTGGTAATATTTTTATTTTCTTTTGGTGTGTTAAATAGAGGGGTGGGGCAGGTTATAATAGGTAAGTAGGAGTGGCTAATTATAAGGTGGTACACAGTGTGAGGATGAGTATGATTGGGTGTAAGAAGTTAGAGGTGTGTTTAGAGGCTAGGTAAATGTAGGACCCCTGGGGGTCTCTGAATGTGCAGAAAACAAGGAAATGTAGGATGTTAAGTTGTCAATCTCGCCTTCATTCTTGCTGGATGGGTTCGGAGCTGATCCTCTGCTCCGACTCGGCACTTGCTGAGCTCGAGAGCTAATTTTACCAGCTCGAGGCAACCCTATATCCCATGATGCAAGGCGGAGACTACCCAGATCTCGTTTGCCGCTTCGCTAACGAGGTGCCTTTTTTACCAGCTCCAGGTACGTTTTCTGAATAATAAGACTTTAGTCTCAACCCTTTAATTTTCATAACTATAGTTTTTTGTTAACCTTAATGCTATTTCTAACCCTATTCCTGTTAGTGTTCCCCTTTTTTCGGGTTATTTATCCCCTTTCCCTAGGTTAGGCCTTAGGCCTTCCCCTTCCTAAATTTTTCCTGTCAGGGATTTTTTGTGTCTGACTGTGTTGTATCCCTGTTTAGTTTAGATTTTTGGATTGGGTGTTTTTTGTGTGTGTGTGTTGGTGTTTTTTTCTTGACAACTTGTGTTTCCTCAGCACAGCTATGTCGAAGGACACAAAGGTCTCAGGCTTGAAGAAGTGTGACTCGTGCTGTCAGAAGATGTCTCTGACAGACGGTCACACTTCTTGTGTTTACTGCCTGGGACCTCTGCACCTGCAGGACTCTTGTGCTATCTGTCATGCCTTCAGCCCAAGAGTCCTGCAGGAGTGCAGAAATAAATTGATATTGAGGGGCTTATTAAAGCCTGAGAGCTCCCCGACTAAGTCAGCGCTGGGGAAGCCCTCGAAACCTATCAAGCCTTCGGCTGAAAGTTCCAAGCCGTCAGCTACTGTTTTATTTTCTCCAGTGTCGAGATCGGCTCCGGCCGGAGCCGATCCTTCCATTCTAGCAGTCACAGTATCGGCTCCATCCGGCGCCAATACTGCCAAATCTGGACATTCAGTGTCGGCTCCGGCTGGAGCTGACTTATCCTCTGCTCCTTTGGCTCCATCGATCTCTAAAAAGAGATCTCGACCCCCCTCAGAGTCTATACGTTCGGCTCCGAGATCACCCTTGCTCTCGGAGCGGAGCCATCTGAGCCGTTCTTCTCGGTCATCCAGGCTGTCTGATCATGACCTCGAGAGAGTGGTGAGTAGACTATTAAAGTCTCAGGCATTGGCCCAAATGCTCCATAGCCCGTCTCAACAGACGGTAGCTATTTCACATCCACCAAACATTCCTCCTTCGACTCTTACAGAGGTCGGAGCCGGAGTTCCTCGGAACCGTGACCGTTGTAGCTTCGGAGCCGATACCACCCCTTTCAGCTCAGTCGTCCTCTGCTCAGATTTCCTCCTTGAGGCCTTCATTGGAGGGATCCGGGCGTCTGGTCTCTCTCGTCTGCTCCGAGGGGGCGAGTGGCATTGGACCCTTGTCCGGCCCCGTTCTCCCTCTCGGGCTTGGCAGTGAGCTCAGCCCCGACATCTGCCTCGGTGCCTTCCCTCTCGGTGAGGCCTGGAGTTCCTATCTCTTCGGAGCGGGAACCTTCTGGTCTCTGATGGGGGGAGTCTTCGAGGTGATGAGGAGTGTACTAGCCCCTGGGCTTAGTCAGCGGACAGTTCCATCAGCTCCTCCCACTGCAGTGCCTGCTGACGTCTCTTCCCACACTCTTGCTCCCGGACCCAGAGATCCAACGCCTCAGGTTTCTCCATTGGGAATATCTTCCTCTTCCGAGGCTTCTCCTGATCCGTCAGGTGAACCTCAGCGTAAGAGGACATGTAAGAGGAAACATCTAGACTCCCCTGAGTCTATTACATCTGATACTGACCTGGATGAGTCGGAGGGATCCCCAAGGTCCTCCTCTCAGGATATGTCTTTCTCAGACATCCTTTAACTCCTTAAGCAGAGGGGGAACTGGCCCTCCCTTAATCCTTCCGAGGACGAGTCAGTATACCTGGAGGCGTTCGGATCTCGACCCTCCACCTCCTGGGGGTGTCTGCCTTTCGACCCTCTTATGGATGTAGTGGCTCGGAAGGCGTGGATGGCTCTGGATTCGGTGGAACCTATTCCTAGGAGGCCTTCTAAATTCATTACGGCCCCACCAGATTGACAATATTTGACAAAGGGTGTCCCTGTTGATGCCACGGTGGTGGCTGCTGCCACCAAGAAGGAACTAGCTGATCCTTCAGTACCTGTCCATCCTAACAAGGATTCTAGGACTATGGACAGGTACGGCAAGCGGATTTTTTCTTCAGCGACCTTTGCCATGAGATCGCTGAACTACTTGTGCCACTTCACCCGCCTTCAAAGAGATGTTCTTAAAGAGTTGGGAGAAGTTTTACAGGATCCGTCAGCTGCTGGGTCTCAGGATAAGATTAGCTCACAGCTAGGAATCCTTAACTCCTCTATGCGGCTCATTTCTTATGCAGCCGATGGAGCGAGTAGGGCCGCAGGCACAGGAGTGGCTTTAAGGCGTCAGTCCTGGATGCGGCTTTGTAACTTTGCAGACCCCTTCATGGCATCTTTCACAAACTCCCCTTTTGATGATTCGACCTTGTTCAGACCTCAAGTGAAAGACACTTTGACTAGATGTGAATAAGATGGCAAGACTCTTTCTGCCGTAGGAGTCCGTTTCTCCACCCCCTTCAAGACCTTACCCCAAAGGACAGAAGGGAGGGAAAATTTGGTTCTGCAAATCTCAAGGAGTCACGCCTGGCGCATGAAGTCAGTTTACCCCCAGAGGCAGAGGGGGTAACAATAATAGACGCCGACCTAGGGGCAGAGGGGGTCTGCAGAATCAGGGTAGCAGAGAGCCTCTTTCTGACAAACCCTTCCAGCATCCCTGAGATGTTGCCCGATTGTCCACCTTCTGAGGCAGTCGGGGGAAGATTATCGCTGTACCCAATAGCCTGGCTTTCCCTTTCTCAAGACAAATGGGTACAGTCGATTATATCCGAGGGTTACAAAATTCCCTTTATTCAAACCCCAATTCAGCAAAAGGGAACCCTTCCAGACGTTCCACCCGGTCTAAGGGAACTAGCAGTACTAGAAATATCAAAACTGCTAGCAAAAAGAGCCATCCAGCCAGTCCCAGTGGACCAAATAGGATCCGGAATCTACTCAAGGTTCTTTTTAGTTCCAAAAAAGACAGGGGACTGGAGACCAATATTAGATCTGAGCAAACTAAACAAGTTTGTAAAGAAATCAAGATTCCGGATGGTCACGCTTCAGTCCATTCTACCCTTTCTGGGCAAGGACAATTGGATGTGCTCGATAGATCTTCAGGATGCATACCATCACATAAAAATTCACAGGCTGTCCAGAAGATTTCTCCGCTTTCGGCTGGGGACCAGTCACTTTCAATTCAGGGCCCTGCCCTTTGGCCATAACACTTCTTCCCTTTGCCCGCTTTTACATGCGTCTTCTACAATGGATGCTGTTCGCCCAATGGTCTTTTCAACAACTTCCCATGTGTCACAAGATCACAATAACTCCAACTTGCAAAAGGCATCTGACCTGGTGGATATCGTCCCCTCAAGTCCATCAGGGCAGACTCTTTGTTCCTCTTGCCCCGATCACCATGGTTACATCGGACGCCTCCCTGATCGGGTGGGGGGGGCATTATCAGGGCAGGATGGTCCATGGCACTTGGCAACCTTTCGAATACCATCTGCACATAAATGTCCTGGAGATGAGAGCAGTGCTTTTAACGTTGCAAGCCCTCAACGACTCTCTTCCCCAGGGAACTATTGCAGTCCAAACAGACAATATGTCCGTAGTGTGGTATATCAACAAACAGGGCGGAACCAAGTCCTATCCACTGTGTTGAGAGGCTCTCAGACTTTGGCAATGGTCAATCTATTCTCAGCGGTTTCTGATAGCAACGCATATCCCCGGGAAATCCAACATCATAGCGGACAGATTGAGCAGAGCTATTCTCATGCCTCACGAGTTGTCTCTCAAACAATCAGTGACGGAAGAGATTTTTCAGAAGTGGGGCCTTCCTTGCTGCGACCTTTTCGCTACACCTCAAAACAGCAAATGCCCAGACTTCTTCTCTCTCTTCCCCCTTCCAGGCCATCCCCCCAGAGACGCTCTAACCCAAGGTTGGCCCCGGGGACTTCTTTATGCCTTTCCGCTGATACCTCAACGAATTCAGAAAGCAACCGCCTTGAGAGCGAAGTTGATTCTCATTGCCCCTTATTGGCCTCTACAGATATGGTTTCCGTTCCTACATTATCTCTTGGTACAGCCATGGCATCTGGACCCGGTTCCAGATCTTCTGATCCACCAGTCGGGGCAGCTGCACCAATCCATACCTTCTCTCAACCTCACTGATTGGTTGCTCCACTTCCATCCTTAGCCAGGCTTCCTATGATTTCTAACCCCGTCCGGGATATCATAGTAGCTTCCCTAAAATCTTCTACCAGAAGGATTTACACTAGTAAATGGCGACGTTTCTCCTTCTGGGCAAAAGCTAGGAACATAGACCCCTATACTGCTCCGATTCATTCGGTCTTGGACTTCCTAGCTGAGATTTTTCATTCAGGATCCTCTTCCTCCACAGTAAAAGTTCAGCTGTCAGCCATTTCGAATTTTCATATAGGCCTTTTGGACCACAACATTATGTCACATAAACTTTGCAAGGCATTCCTTCGAGGTATCTTTTTACTTAAACCTCCGATTAGAGACCCCCTACCACAGTGGGATCTAAATTTAATTTTAACATTCTTGATTCTTCCCCCTTTCGAACCTGCGGCTGCCTGTTCTTTGAAATTTCTTTCTTGGAAGACACTTTTTCTAGTCGCCATTACTTCTGCCAGGAGAGTATCTGAGCTTCATGCTCTCTGCATTCGTCCTCCCTACTTAATCTTCCACAAAGACAGGGTATCTCTAAGGACTAATCCGTCTTTCTTACCAAAAGTGGCATCGCAGACTAACTTAAATCAATCCATTGATCTTCCAGTGTTTTTCCCAAATTATTCTGATAGACCGGAACAAAAATTACATTGTCTTGATGTTCACTGCCAGCTCAGATATTATCTGGACAAAACTAAACTTTTTAGGAAATCTGATCAACTGTTTCTATCCTATGCAGAGAACAGGAAAGGCCTTCCAGTTTCCAAGGTGACTTTATCTAGATGGCTGTCTTCTGTGATTACTTACAGTTATCAGCTCAGAGGCAAAGAGTTGATTTCTAAGCCAAAAGCCCATTCTACCAGAGCTCTAGCTACATCGACAGCTTTTCAAGCTAGACTTCCAATAGACACTATTTCTGCAGCAGCCACAAGGGGCCTCTCCTCATACCTTTGTTTCACATTACAAATTAGACTTGGCCTCCAGAGACAGAGCGAATTTTGGTTCCACCATTCTCAAGAGTCTGTTCCATTGAGCCACCCAGGACAGAGGTGCTAGGGGGACGCGGTCCCATCCAGCAAGAATGAAGGCGAGATTGACAACTTAACATTAAGAAGTTATGTACCTACCATAACGTTCCATGTTAGTTGTCTTCTCTCGCCTTCTTTCTTGCATCCCGCCCTCCACCCCCCTAGCCTGGTCAGACCGAGAAGATTATGCCACTTCTATTAAGAGGTTTTATTCTTTTTCTAGCTATTCAGCTTCTACTGTCACTAGATTAGGTTGATCCTTTCTAGAGGATTATGATGTTTATGATTGTCATTTAGTATTGTTACTTTTTCTTCCTCCTCTACAGTTGGAAGAATATATTCCTAATTTCCTTAGCTACCAAACGAGATCTGGGTAGTCTCCGCCTTGCATCATGGGATATAGGGTTGCCTCAAGCTGGTAAAATTAGCTCTCGAGCTTAGCAAGTGCCGAGTCGGAGCCGAGGATCGGCACCGAACCCATCCAGCAAGAAAGAAGGCGAGAGAAGACAACTAACATGGAACGTTATGGTAGGTACATAACTTCTTAATTTATTGCATGAGCTGAACAAGTTGGAAAGCATACTTTGCAATGTGGGTTTGATTCTTTAGAGGCCTCCTGCAGGGCCGCAGTTGCAGGTTCTGTAATTAGGAGGCATGCTTGGTTAAAGGAACAAAATCTGCCTGATCATGTTAGTTAAATTATTAGATGCACCTTTACAGCATGATACTTTGTTTAGTGTTAAGGCAGAAGAGGTGTTAAAGAAAATGGAGGGCAAAGCTAAATCTATGCAAACGGTCAAAGATTTTTTACAAGTACAGCCACCTAGGTTTAGTAGACACTGGCCAACAAAGAATTGGTCCTTTCCTGTGTCATACAGACCTCAAAGGGGCAGATCCAGACACCCTAGAGGCAGATCCCAGGCGCAAGGTTCATACCACTTAAAGCAATGGGGGGGGGGGCTTCTACCTCCAAAGTTTGAGAAGACAAATCTCAGCCATACAGGAAACTGTCCCAATGACTTCCCCCTGCCTGCACCAAGCAATTATCTCCTGGCAGCACCCTTAGGGGGAAAATTAGCACTTTTTTCGCAAAATTGGCACATTATAACCCAGGACAAATGGGTCCTAAATATTGTGTCACAAGGCTACAAGTTCCATTTCCATACACTGCCAAAGGCAAACGGCTGACCAGATCTGTCAAAAAATCAATGGGCAGAGGCGCAAAAACAAGTCTCATCCCTCATGGACATGGGGGCCATTCAACAAGTACCAGAGCAAGAGCAGGGACCAGGATTTTACTCGTCTGTTCTTGGTACCCAGAAAGGACAAGGCCTGGAGGCCAATACTGGACCTATCTATTTTAAACACATTCCTGGTTATACCAAAATTCAGGATGTTGACTTTGCAGCAGCTTCTGCCCATGCTGGGCAAGAATGCTTGGCTTGTGACTTTATACCTGAAAGAGGCATACCTGCATGTCCCAATCAGACAAATATGCAGAAGATACCTCAGATTCAAGGCGGGCTCAATGCATTATCAATTCTCTGCACTGCCCTTTGGCTTATCTACTGTGCCCAGGGTCTTTCCAAAGTGCCTGGCACCAGTAATTGCATTCTGCAGACAGAGGAATACAAATGTATCTTTACTTGGATGACTGTCTGACTGAAGCAGAGAACAAGGACATTCTTCTACAGCATCTGGCATTTGTGAAAAGACTACTAACATGCCTAGGGTACAGAGTCAACGAAAAGAAATCAAAACTAGTACCCGCTCAAGAGATAATATTCCTGGGTGGAAGCTTAAATACAACTGCCCATATGGCTTATCTCACGCCAGACAAAGGCAACTGACTACCTATTTCAAAATGTTGGCAACAAAGGCCCAGTTATCTGCAAGCAAAATTCTGCAGGCTTTGGGCTTCATGGTGTCCTGCATCCTAGTAATTCCATATGCAAGACTGCTTATGAGGAAACTTCAATGGTATCTAAAAAGTGTTTGGACTCAACATTGCCACAGTTTGGAAACTATGATTACTCTCATTCCCTGCCTGCAACAGGAGTTTCGATGGTGGGCAAAGGCTTGTCACCAAAACAAGGGACAGCCATTCACATTACCCCCAGCCAGGCAGACATTAACAACGGATGCATCAGGTTATGCCTGGGGGCCCCACATGGCAGGAAGATGCATTCAGGGCACATGGACCTCAAAGCAAATGCATCTGCATATCAATCAAAAACGGATGCTAGCAGTTCAAAATGCCCTAACAGCCTTCAAGGACCTACTTCATCCAGGACAACTACTGATAGACAGACAACACCACGGTCATGTGGAATATAAACAAGCAGGGGGGCACACACCCCCTTTGCAGACTAGCCATGACTTAGTGGAACACAGCATTGACTTACGAAGTACATCTGCAGGCACAATTCCTGCCAGGAAGGAAAAATACTCTGGCAGACGAATTAAGCAGAAACCTCATGGATCCCCACGAGTGGCACCTGGACCCACAAGTCTTCAGCATGATAACGAGAAAATGGGAATGCCCGGACATAGATCTATTTGCGTCCCCTCAACTACCAACTAAAAAGATTCTGCACAAGGAATTATCACAGACAAGCATGGAAAGTGGACGCCCTATCTTTCAGCTGGAAAGACCTATCAGTATATGCATTTCCCTCTCTGCCTCTCCTCCCCAGGGTACTCCTAAAGGTCAGGCAGGAGAAGCCAAG
The DNA here is from genome assembly GCF_019279795.1 of Protopterus annectens. Lineage (NCBI taxonomy): Eukaryota > Metazoa > Chordata > Ceratodontiformes > Protopteridae > Protopterus > Protopterus annectens. The sequence continues at coordinate 1,214,779,890 of NC_056747.1, read as the reverse complement.
GATGATACTGATTGCACCAGACTGGCCCCACCAGTACTGGTATCCAATACTAAGGAGCTTGTCTCAATGCCCAGCTTGGACCTTACCTCAAATTCCTCAGCTAATGTCCCAGTAGAACAGTCAGATCCTACACAACCAACTCAGAACTTTAAACCTGACAGCATGGCGAATAATGTAGTCATACAAAATACTCCTCTCAGTAAAGCTGTGATGGATGTCATTTTGGAAGCCAGAAGGCCTAGTACTAGAAAATCTTATGCTGGAAAATGGAAGAGATTCTGGGCTTGGAACCAAGCACAAGGAACTGATACAGCTGTGCAAATATTCCTCAGATTTTGCAATATTTATCTGAGATGCTGGACAAAGGCCTATCTTTTTCATCTATTAAAATTCATGCCTCTGCCATTTCGGCTCATTGCAATGTAGAGCCACCAGTCTTTTCTCATCCCTTATTAAAACAGTACCTCACAGGAGCCAAAAATTTAAGCCCTCCGAGGAGATCACCAATGCCTGCATGGGGACCTCAACTTTGTCTTGGAAAAACTCACCCTGCCTCCTTTTGAGCCAGCGGCTACTACTGATATAAAGTTTTTATCTTGGAAAACAGCTCTGCTCCTAGCAATAACTTCTGCAAGACGAGTTTCAGAGCTACAGGCACTCATGGCTGTGGAACCTTTTATCATTTTTTATCCAGACAGGGTCTCTCTGAGGACAAACCCAACATTTATAACTAAGATAGTGTCCAGTGTGGCTCTCAACCAAACTATTCACCTGCCAACCTTTTACCCAAATCCACAGAACAAGGGGGAGAGAATTCTGCATTCTTTGGATGTACATAGACAGCTTAGATTCTACTTGGATAGAACCAGTGTTTTCAGAAAGACGGAGCAATTACTAGTGGCATATGCTGCAGGATCACAAGGCAAGGCTATCTCAAAACAGACAGTTTCAAAGTGGATAGGCCACTGCATTCATTTCTGCTATGTACACCATGGCAAGCCAGTACCTAAGGGCATTAGGTCACACTCAACCATAGCTGCAGCCACTTCAGCAGCCTTTCTCAGGGGAGTACCTACCAAGGACATTTTAGAGGCTGCTACTTGGAGTTCAGTGCACACCTTTACAAAGCACTATCATCTGCCATTCTAACCTTAAGTCCAGGGCAGGTTTTACCAATGCAGTTTTGCAGGGCCTCATAGCCGCTCCTAATGCTGTTTAGCTCCAGCCTCCCAACCTTAGCTTTGGGACTCTACCCAAATGTAGTGACTGCAACAGTGAAACACGAAGAACATGGTACAGTTGTGTACACTTATCATAAATGAAGATTTTCGAGTGTAGTCACTGTTGCAGTCCAGGTTACACACCGCTATCCCCCTTTCTTCTGATGGAACATATCTTTCCTTCTCTGATTTATATAACCTATATGGTGTATTTGCTTGTAGATGAAGGTAAAGTTTATATTGGTGTGTGTGTGTGTGTGTGTGTGTGTGTGTGTGTGTGTGTGTGTGTGTGTGTGTGTGTGTATATATATATATATATATATAAATATAAATTTTGGCTACCCTTTTAGGGGTCACCTGACATCTGGGGCAAGAAAAACTAAAGAAAATAGTGTCTGCTGCATCTTTTATACCCCTGACGTCAGGGAAGGGGCGACAGCAGCTGACGCAGGACCCAAGACTTTGGAATTCAGGCTGACTGAGGGCAACCTGCCAGCAGGATTACCCAAATGTAATGACTGCAACAGTGAATACACTCAAACATCTACATTTATGGTAAGTGTACACAACTGTACTTTTCCTCTCTTCCACAACACAAGCAGACAAGAACCTTGGCTACTTCCAGAGGAGGAGGACCTCTTGACCAAAGCAAAGGAACCACCATACACCCCAACCCAACTACCCTGAAGTTGGCAATCTTACAGTATGATCCTTCTCCCTAAGAGTTGGCTTTTGAATGAGGACATCTCATCTATTTTTGAGAGGGGCCAGGAAACCCAGTATTTTAAAATCATGCATCTTAAAATGGAAAAGATTTATTGCTTGGAGGCAGAACAAGGGCCAACAACCTCTGCTAGCAAATCTAGCCATGGTTCTAACCTAGCTGGCTGAAGTCTTCCATTAAAATCTATGCCTTTGCCATCTCAACTTGCCTCCCTGTTCAGACCCACTGTTTTCGCAATCCATGGTGAGATGGTGTCTTAAGGGTACCATCCACCAAAGACTGCTCAAGAAAGACCCTGCATCTTCCTGGAACCAAAGTTTTGTATGGAGAATCTCACCTTCCCACCCTTTGAACCAGCAGCTGCTGCAAAAATCAAATTCTTATCTTGGAAAACTGAATTGTTAGTGGCAATCACCATGATTCAAAGAATCTGAATTAAAGGCACTGTTGGGTAAAGAGGCCTTCCTTAGATTTTACCCAGACAATCCCTCTCTCAACTACCACCATCTTTATGTTCAAGGTGTGGCTACTGTACTCTGCTGGTTTCATGTCATACATCTCTTCACTGCCTTTACAAATCCACAAAGTTTGAAAGAAATAACATTGCACTCCTTGGATGTACACAGGTAGTTCAGACAGTAGTTGGACAAGACAAAATTCCACAATATCAGACCACCTTATTCTGGCCTTTGCACTGGATAAATTGGGGAAAACAGCAGGTGGACCACCGTTTAGGGGATCTCTAACTGCATTGACTTTTTTTTTTTTTTTTTTTTTTTTTAAGTACAAGTACCATGATAAGGTGTCAGATCAAATTAGTCTCATTCCAACACAGCTGCAGCTACTTTCAGTAGAGTGACCACCAAAGAAATTCTGGAAACTGCTACAGTTATCTGCAGTCCTTGCCTATACCAAATGTGAGTTTTCTTCCAGAGTTGCATTTGCCTGTTGCTGTTCTGCAGGCCCTTTTGCCTAGGGTTCTGAGAGTGGGGCCACAGTCTAGGTAGGGACAGGAAAGACCTGAGAACATAGTGTTGACTGACTACTTTATACCCTGATGATATGACACTCGAGGAGTTGTGTCATCTGGACCTGGAGGAGGGTAAAAAAGTGTTCTCTTCAGGTTGAGAAAGAGCTTTCACATCTGACAATCCCAGTGAGTTATTGCTGCAACAGTGATGATGCATTAACATCTACATTTATAGTAAGTCGGTACATTGTACATATACTCGCCTGATATGTATTTTTTTGTTATAAATATTGTAAATAGGGATTCTACTCCTGAGTATCTTATTGCTTGAGTATCTTATTGTTTTACAAAATTTGTTCTTGTAATTCTTTGTTTCTCTTACCTTGTATTCCAGTTTTTTTTTTATTATGTAAACCATGTATGTATTCTGTTAACTTCCTTGGAGCTTTTCTCCCCAGGACTCCACTGAAAATGGGTACTTTGTGTCCAGATGGATTTATCCTGGTAAAATAATGGTAAAATAAATAAATAATTAGTATTCACATTTGGTTTACGTTCACATACTGTTTGGCAGGTTGATCTTTTCAAGCAGTTGCTTGTCATCTCCATTTGAACTTGTCACATTTTTCAAGAGTTGTTCAGACAAACAAAAAAGTAAATTTTCGGAACCGTACCCCATCCACTTTGCACATAGAACACACACACACACGCACAGCTATGCGTTTTCAACAAATGAAGATTATTCCTCCAAGTAGGATCAGTTACTCCAAAACGATGGCTAGTCCCTTAGACCTTACATGTTATAAAATTAAGGCTACCCCATACTAAAGAATTTGAATAGTTGTCTTCACCCAAAGGATGTACATCCATAGTTTCTTGAAAGGCATTTGGCATAATGGTTGAGAGGTACCACTTGGAGAGCACTGTCCTAGAAAAGTAGACTGCACCAGATATTGCACAACTTGGCTCCATGATTTCACTTGTACCTTATTTAGGTTGTGGGGTGGACAGGGACTGAAGTGGGACACATTAGCTGGAAGAAACGTTAAAGGTGAACAAGAAGAGTCCATCCTGAAGCACAATTTAAATTTGGCATGATTCTTGCAGCATTAAAAATAAAGAAATGTCAGATCTGAAGTAGGAAGACTTCATTTGTCTGCAACCTGTGGGGATTCGGATCCGACAATTCATAAGCTTTAGGATCTGAGCTCCTAGCTCCTCCCTTTACCCATAATCCCCTGCTAAGCCCTGACTGACCTCAGATTTTGTTTGCCGCGTTCAGTAGCTGACAGGATTTTTCGAGCTCCATAGCGAAGAAAATTGGTGACATATTTTTGACTAGATTTTTTTTCTTTTACTTTAGCAGAAGTTAGTGTGTTTGTTTAGGCTATCCTCCCTTCTTTAGTTAACCTTCTCGGGTGTTCGTTAGTGTGTGTTTGTTGTGTGTGTGTGTTTTTTTTTTTTTTTTTTTTTAGGGCCTGTTAGGGCGTAGCTATGTCTGAAGCACCCAAGGCTATATTTTCTAAATGTACCGAGTGTGGCCATAAGCTTTCCCTGGCTGATGGCCACACTCGGTGCGTTAAATGCCTGGGGGTTGAGCACCTTTCATCTGGTTGTACCATTTGTGCAGGGTTCAACCCCCGGGCTTTAAGGGAGCAGATGTCGAAGTTGGTTCTGGTGGGACTTCTCCCTCCTGAATCGGCTTCGGCCTCGGCCCCTGCTATCCAGAAGTCGCCAGTGGCTACTTTGGTCTCCCTTCCTCTGGCAGGGACTCAATCTCCCGCTAAGAAACCGGAGGATAGGGAGACCAGGAGGGAAAAGGAGAGGCACAGGGAGGGGTACCATAAGCGGCGGGCCGAGGCCTCTGTCTTGGCCCTGCCGCCTAAGCTTGCCTCCCCTCTGGCTTCTAAATCTCCTCCTCGGCTCCGATCCCCTCGGTTCTCTCCCGGACCCGAGGAGGTGGAGACTAGACCTTCGTCGAGGTCATCGAGGCGACACTCTAGATCCGCTTCGGTGGCCTCGTCGAGATCAACTTTTTCTATGTCGGACGCTGATATGGACCGGATGATGAGGCGATTTGTCCAGGCCCAGATGCAGATGGGAGTGCTCCTGGCCCCCCCCCATCCGGGAGGGGCCTCGACCCCTTTTTTCACCCCCATAGCTCCTTCTCCGACCCGACTCCCGGGTTCGGAACTTTCGGAGCCGGGCAGAGTTGGACCCAGGGGTGGGTCGGATCTGACTGGTCGGCGCATCTCTGATCTGATCCCTTCCTCGAGTGCTTCAGGTACTTCGGACCCGACCTCTCGGAGCCGTGGGCCTAGACTCGGATCCGAGGGAGCCGGTGTCTCTTCGACTCCGTCTAGGTCGGAGCGCACCGGTCTCTCTGATCCGACGGTCTTGGCTCCGGTTTTGATCCATTCGTCGGATCTGAATGGGGGTCGGCTCTCGGGTCTTAGAGAAGTCGGCTCCCCCTCGGCCTTCGACGTTGTGGAGAGGGTTCTGTCGAGGACATCCGGACCCCAGGTCCCTGTCTCGGCTCCATCCCGCACTCCCTCGCAGCTGGGCCAGGCTCCCATCAGCCGGTCTCAGGGACAGCCCGCCTCAATGTCCCAAGTGGTTCCTTTGGAACAACTGGTTGCTAGCGAGGACTCCTCGGACAGTCCCCCCGAGGAAGTGCCTTGTAAGCATAAGTGTAAGAGGAGGCATGTGGACTCCCCTGAGTCTATTACTGAAGACACGCACTTGGAGGAAGGGGAGGACTCCCCAAGAACACCCCCAGAAGATGTCTCCTTTGGGGACTTTATGGAAATGTTAAGGATCGGAGGGGGGGGGTGGTCTGCCCCCAAGGCCTCCTCGGACGAGTCTGTGTTCTTGGAGGCATTTGAGGCGGGCCCGTCTACCTCTTGGGTGTCCCCTCCTGCCGACCCTCTGGTGGACCTTATTGCCACCAGAGCGTGGAAGGACCCGGACACCGTAGAGCCTGTTCCCCAAACGTCCGGACTGGATTCTTACTCCCCCATCGGACCGTACACATTGGACTAAGGGACCCCCAGTAGATGCCATGCTGATGGCTGCAGCCACAAAGAGGGAATTGGCTCAGGAGAGTCCCTCTATGCATCCTCCAAGCAAGGAATCCCGCTCGATGGATCGCATTGGGAAGCGAGTCTTTAGTTCAGCAACCTTCTCCCTGAGGGCACTGAACTGTATGGCACACGTGATCAGGATGCAGCGAGACCTGATTAAGGAATACGCTGCATCTCCCCCAGAGTCCATTTCGGCGGAGGACAAACAAGTGTACTCCACTCATATGGCCAGTCTCAGAGCGGTGTCTAATACTTCTATGCGGCTCTTATCTCACGCAACAGAGGGAGTCGCTAGAGCTAGCGGATCGGGCCTTGTTATGAGACGCCAGGCCTGGCTCCGCCACTGTGACTTCGCGGAGCCCTTCAAAGCGACCTTCGCGAATACCCCCTTCGATGGTTCTGCCCTTTTTGGCAAACCGGTTCACGAAACGCTTGTCCAGAGCGAAAAGGACGGAAAGACGCTGTCTGCCGTCGGAGTCCGCTTCTCAGCTCCCCAGAGGTCCTTCTCAAAGAACCAAAAGGGACAGAAGATGTGGTTCCGGAAATCGCAGCAACCCCAACCAGCTCCGGACAACCAGTCCTTCCGTGGCAGAGGAGGAGAGGGAGGTCGCCGTCCTAGAGGCAGAGGGGCTCCTAGGAACTTTGGGTCCAGAGAACCTTTCTCTGACAGACCCACGCAGCAACCCTGATGGGTTACCCGGCTGCTCCTCTCTGGAGGCAGTCGGGGGGCGTTTTTCGAGGCACCTGACATCATGGGAGTCAATCACGTCAGACCGTTGGGTGCTTTGAGTGATATCCAGAGGCTATTCAATCCCTCTTCACAGTATTCCCAGATCCAAAAACCTCCCCATTGTACCACCCAATCAAAGGGAGGTAGCAACTGTGGAAATCGCACAGCTGCTAACAAAAAGAGCCATCCAACGTGTCCCCCGAGATCAAACCGGATCAGGGTTTTACTCCAGGTTCTTCTTGGTGCCAAAAAAGACAGGGGACTTAAGACCGATCCTAGACCTGTCACAACTGAACCTGTCTGTAACCAAACAAAAATTCCGGATGGTCAACTTACAATCTATCCTCCCCCTTTTGCGGGAGAACGATTGGATGTGCTCTATAGACCTCAAGGACGCGTACTACCACATTCTAATGGACATACGGTCCAGGAGGTTCCTTCGCTTCCGGCTGGGAGCCAGTCACTACCAGTTCAGGGTCCTTCCCTTTGGTCTCACCTCTGCCCCCAGGGTGTTTACCAAGGTACTTGCAGTAGTAGCGGCCCACCTGAGACTCCAGGGAATTCAGGTGTTTCCATTCCTGGACGACTGGCTCCTTACAGCGTCATCAAGGCATCTACTGTGCTCAGCCGGGGACTATTTCCTTCAGATAGCCCCTCGGCTGGGCATCACCATAAACCGAGAAAAATCTTCCCTGGCCCCCACACAGCTTATAGATTTTATAGGAGGAAGATTGGACACAAGAAACATGCGGGCATTCCTCACTCTAGATCGACTGTCCAACCTGAGGTGTCATATCACGGCCATCTTAGAACCTACTCCGACTGCAGCTATGGTCCTGAGGGCCCTAGGTTCAATGGCGGCAGCCATCCCACTCCTCCTTCACGCTCGACTACACATGAGGATCTTTCAATGGACCCTCCTGGTCCAATGATCCCCGCTTTACCTTCCTCTCAGCCCGATAGCCATCAGCAGAGCATGCAAGAGCTCCCTATTCTGATGGCTCCAGTCGATGGACCTCCTGACAGGGAGACCCTTCTGTACTGCATTCTCCCTAGCCACAGTGACCACGGATGCTTTTCGCCTTGGGTGGGGGGCATTCAGCGGGCAGGATTGTCCAAGGCACGTGGAACAGTTCAGAGACCTCCCTGCATATAAATGTTCTGGAGATGAGGGCAGTGCTATTAGCGTTCCAAGCACTACACAGCCTTCTTCCTGTAGGAACTGTTGCTATCCAGACAGACAACATGTCGGTAGTCTGGTACATCAACAAACAAGGGGGAACCAGGTCCTACCCCCTTTGTCGAGAGGCCATGAGAGTATGGGAATGGGCAATCTCCACCAACCGCTTTCTTGAGGCAACGCACATTCCGGGAAGGTCCAACATTCTAGCGGACAAGCTCAGTCGCACCATTCTTTCCCCTCACGAATGGTTTCTCAATTCTCTAGTAGCGAAGCAGATTTTTGCCGCCTGGGGGCAACCTTGTTCCGATCATTTTGCTTCTCCCTCAAACGCCAAATGCGACAATTTCTTCGCTCTACTTCCCCCATTCGGGGAATCCCCTAGAGACGCCCTGGTGCATGCTTGGTCTCCCGGTCTCCTATACGCTTATCCTCCTCTTCATCTAATGCAAAAACTATTACAGAAAGCCAGCAATTTGGGGAGCAGAATGATTCTCATTGCCCCATTCTGGCCTCGTCAACCATGGTTCCCTTATGTATGGTCTCACCGAGTGAATCTGCCCTGGATTCTAGATCCAATTCCGGATCTCATTTCCCACCCTCAGGGACTTCCAATCCCGAACCTTCACACTCTGAAATTGACAGCTTGGCTGCTCCAGTTCCATCCCTAATAAGGACTCCCGGTATCTCTTCACCAGTGAAAGCCATCATAGTGGCTGCCCATAAACCTTCTACTAGGAAGGTTTATCGAAGCAAATGGAAGTGGTTCTCTATTTGGGCGGAACATAAAAATCATGATCCCTTTTCCGCGCCACTCTCTGCGGTACTAGACTTCTTGACAGACCTTTTCCAACTAGGAGCAAGCTCTTCGACGGTAAAGGTACAGATGGCAGCCATTTCTCATTACCATGTGGGTCATGACTCGACACCTCTCATGGCTGCAAAAATTTGTAAAACCTTTCTTAAGGGTGCTTTCCTCTTAAGACCTCCTGTTAAGGAAGCCGTACCACCTTGGGACTTATCTTTAGTGCTGCAGGCCCTAACCGCTCCTCCTTTTGAACCTGCAGTTTCTGTGGACTTGAAGTATCTTTCCTGGAAAACTGCTTTCTTAGTGGCCATTACGTCAGCTAGAAGAGTTTCAGAACTCCAAGCTCTGTGCGTCAAACCACCTTATCTCTCCCTTTTTCCTGATAGGGTCTCCCTCAGGACCAATCCTTCCTTTCTTCCAAAGATTGCTTCCGAATCCAATATTAACCAATCTATTAATTTGCCAGTTTTCTTTCCCAAATATAAAAACAAAGGAGAATATAAACTGCATTCCTTAGATGTTCATAGACAACTGCGTTTCTACATTCACAGAACAGCTGGTCATAGACAATCCGATCAACTGTTCGTCTCCTTTGCAAAATTCGCACTGGGTAAGGCAGTCTCTAAGGTCACCTTGTCAAAGTGGATTTCTAATTGTATCTTGCAGGCGTATGACACCTCAGGAAGGCCAGCTCCTCAGAGAATTACAGCACATTCTACAAGAGCAGTATCTACTTCTGCTGCCTTTAAATCTAGAGTACCATTAGATGATATCTGTGCAGCAGCCACTTGGACCTCATCTCATACTTTCATTTCACATTATAAAGTGGACGTTGTTTCCAGAGGGAGAGCATCCTTTGGCTCTGCGGTGCTCCGGAACATCCTTCCATGACTGCCGCCCAAGATCCAGGTAGCTGGGGACTCTGTCCCACAGGTTGCAGACAAATGAAGTCTTCCTACTTCAGATTAAGAAGTTATGTACTCACCATAACGTTCCATCTGAGTAGGTGACTTCATTTGGATGCAACCATCCCCCCCTCCATCCCCCTGACCTTTCATGGCGCTATTAGTCCTGGTTTCCCAGGATTCTGTTATACTGGTATTCACAGGGCAAACTCAATCTGAGGTCAGTCAGGGCTTAGCAGGGGATTATGGGTAAAGGGAGGAGCTAGGAGCTCGGATCCTAAAGCTTATGAATTGCCGGCTCGGATCCGATGTCGGATCCGAATCCCCACAGGTTGCATCCAAATGAAGTCACCTACTCAGATGGAACATTATGGTGAGTACATAACTTCTTATTACTTTATTTGTTTAGTATTTCTTTGTGCCTTGTGTTGCATTCCCACTTTCTGTTTTGCTGCAGGCAGACATCTGGTAAATCACATTTTAACTAGTTTGGGGAACATGGCTCTAAGAAATTGCCTAGACTGCCAAGCAGTCTTTTGCTGTACTGGTGGTAACCAGAGAGCGAGAGCTCGGAGCATCTCTTGAAGTTGAATATTTGCCTGAGGAACAAACACAGCTTTCTGTTGTGCTGGATTAGTTTTTTGATGTTTTAAAGATGAACTTTTACAACATGGATATGAGAAGACCTTATCAAAATAGTTGGCCAGGTGTGTGGCAACACTTTGTGCTTTTTTGTTTTTAGGTGAAGCTAACTTCAGCTTCTGTCTTGCCTCTCTTCTGGCCATTCTGATGTGTTAATACAAACGACTGGAACCAAGAGGACACAAATTAACTCAAAACCACACTCTCCTCTCGTAGTCCGTATCCAAGAAGTAGCAAAAAATGAACTAAAAGACAGAGTTGAATTTGATTATTGAGCGCTTTCATTTCAGTACATTAGAAACTTCATCAGAATGAAAAAACACCATATACAATACCATTATAAAAGTTCCTCTATTATCTAAATAACCAATCAAACACAAATGTGTTTAATCCATCAATTAAGCACTTAAAGAAACATCCTACAAAATCATGTTAAAACTTCATTAGTCCAGTAAAAAAAGAAAATTTAAAAATCAACCTAAAATTAAAATATCACATCTCCATATGTTTTAGTTGTAATAAACAAGCGAGCAAGCTTCATTAATACCTAGCACATTTGTGGAGTTGTTTTAACTACCATTTGAGCTCACATTTTTCTTAGATTTTCATCTGTTAAAAAGAACCTCTTTGAGCTTTTGAAACTTGTTCTAAAACAGTAAACTTGAAAGAATGAGATGGAGCGCCACTAAATACCTAGCCAGTGCATTTTTTTTTCTTATACTTAATAGATATTCATAGGTTCATAGGTAGGTACTAGGCTATCGGCCCTAGGGGCCTATACAAGCCCAGCCAAAAAGGTACCCTGGCTTTTGCCACCCAAGAAAATTATTTTCCCTTGCCACTATCGAGCAGAGCCACAGAAGTGATCCCCGGGGTGAATTTCCTATTTCCCATTCAATCATCAAAATTTTTCTTGGGAGTACTAATGAGGAGCTTTGCTTGATATAGATAGGTAGTTTATTCCAGAGTGTGGGAGGTCTCTGGGACAGGCAGCTATCCCTCTGGCGTGTTCTGTTTATTGTGGTGACAAGGTTTAGGTCCCTAGAGCATGTAGCTCTGAGGGATTGGGACTTCTTTAAGTGGAGCATGTCCATCAGCTCTGGGTTTGACATAGCTTTGTACGTTAGGCAGAGATCACCTCTGAGTAGGCGATATGTGACAGAGTAAAGCAGGACTTTTTTGAGACAGTCTGCGCAGGGCATCTGTTTGAGGCCGGTAATCCTCTCTGTGAGATATTTCTGCGGCCTTTCCAGTTGTTGATGTCTTGTGAGGTACATACCAAAAGGGGCATTGTACTCGATAATGGGTCTGATGAGTAGAGGGGAACAATAACCTTTCTTTTTTTCTGGATGAGAAACCTTTTGTGATGAGGTGTAGAAGGATGTCCTTCAAGGATGCATCTGCAGTCCTAACATATGGGTTGTCCTGCCTCAGGCAGCCCTTCGGTCGGCCGGATTCCAAAGTCTGGGTCTGGCCTCGGCTGATGACGCACTTCACCCGACGTCATAGCTGCTGTTTATTGGTTATAAAGGCATCAGCCGATGCCATTTTCCTCAGTCTTTCTTGCTGCTTGGTGCCCGAAGCAGAAGCTGTTCGCAAGTGCCGGTCGGTCAGATCCAGAGATTTCTACTACCGAAGACTTCTAAAAAGCTAAGTACCCCGTTGGGGACTCTTTCTTGCCTCAGCCGATGTCAGACAAAGTAAATTGTTTAACTTGTGGGAAACAAATACCTCATAAGGATTTCCACTCTTACTGCCGTCCTTGCTTAGGCCCAGACCACGACGTATCAGCTTGTCTAGCCTGTGCTTCCTTCAACCGACGGACACTTAGACGTCGGTCGGAGTTTGCAGAGGAGTTTTTTGGTCCCGCTTTTGCATACAAAATGCCGTCGGAGACTCCGACTACTCAATTAGCTAAAAAACGCAAGGAAAAGGACCGACACTCGTGGCCCACGGTTTCGGCTGAAACCACGGTTAGGCCAGCCGCGAGTGTCTCAGTTTCGGCTGAAACCGATCCCCCGGTTCTTCCTTCGGCCGAAAGCATGCCTCCGATAGCTGAGGCCTCACTGAGCATGGCTGAATCTGCTACTGAATTTACTGCTACAGAAGCAGGCACCCAGGATTTGTCAGACACTATTCCTTTAGACATTTCTACCCCTGCACGTGGGGCTGCTAGACCCCCTGCTTCTATGTCTATCAAGGCTTTTGCCAGGGCTAAAGCAGCTAAATCTTCTAAGGCTTTACCTGCTAAAACTCCTTCACATAGGCCTACCTCTAGTTCCCAAATGCTCAGCCTGGCTGAGGATCTCATTTCTTTGATCAGGGGATCCCAACCTCACCCGGACAGGGCCTCTCAGCCCCCTCCAGACAAGAGGCCTAGGATTGAACCCCCGGAACCTGTCTCTACAGATTACTCCTCGGATGACTCAGACATTTCAGACCCTCATGAAGGCCCATATTCTCCTTATGAGGATTCTGATGCAGAAGACTCCATTCCTTCTGCTTCTCCTCCTGAGGAATTTTCCTTTGGGGAAACTTTGCATGCTATGAGGGAATACTTCCAATGGCAGGGCCAGGATTTTTCAGATTCAAGGAAAAGGCTTAGGACCTTTTTACATTTACCACAGCATAGGCCTTTAGCCATTCCGCCAGTACTAGCAGTTGTTGATGATGCATATAATGATGTCTGTACTGCCCCTGATTCTCTTCCTCCGGCCCCTGCCAAACCAGACAGATATTACAGGGTCCCGGACACACATTACCATTTGTACAAGGCTCCTGTTGCAGACCCTGAAACCATTTCACAGGGCCCTAAAGGTGTGGCAGCTGCCTCTGCCAAAAACCCTCTTCCCTCTGAAAGGGAATCTAGAGCATTAGAGAGATGGGGTAAAAAGGTTTATACTTCTGCAACTCTTTCGGCCAGGGCCTTGAACTGTCAATTTCACATGATTCAGTACCAGGAATTTTTGTTAGACCAGATAAACAAAAAACTGTCTTCTCCTGAACCTTTAGATCGCAAGTCCCTTCAGGATTTGGTACATAACTCTCAGCAGGTCAGTAACCATTCCTTAAAATGTGGCTATGATACACTGGAGGCTTCCTTTAGATCAGCTATGACTGGAACAGTGATTCGAAGGCATGCCTGGTTAAAAAAACAATCCTTACCAGACCATGTTAAGTCAAAACTTCTAGATGCTCCCATGGAGAAACAGTTTGTTTGGCTCCCCTGCACAGGAGGTTCTAAAGGTGGAAGAAAAAGCAAAATCTGTCCAAACAGTCAAGGATTTCTTACAGGTCCAACCGCCGAGGTTTAGCCGAAATTGGCCTTCGAAGAATTGGTCCTTTCCAGACAACTCCAGAGCCCAGAGAGGCAGAAATAGACGCCCCAGAGGCAGAGGTCAATCTAGGGGTGCCTACAGGGGACGTCAGTGGCAACCTACCAACCAGAGAAATACTGCCACAGATTCAACTACAACCACTTCCACAGGGCAGACACAATGACTTGACTCTAGTTGCGCCTACCAGGGAACAACTGGAAGCACCCTTGGGTGGAAAGCTAGCCTTATTCTCCGACAACTGGCATTACATTACAGGAGACAAATGGACTTTACAAACAATAGACAAGGGCTACAGGTTTCACTTCCACACTCTACCAAAAAAGAGAGGAATGCCAAACCTACCACCAAGCCAAAAAACAGACACTCTAAGACAAGTCAACAACTTACTAAGGATGAGAGCTATAGAAGAGGTGTACCACCTGTGGAACAAGGCCAAGGATTTTACTCCAGGCTTTTCCTTGTACCAAGAAAAGAAAATCAATGGAGACCTATTCTAGATTTGTCCGCACTGAACACATACCTCATTGTTCCAAAATTTCAAAATGCCGACCCTCCAGCAGCTTCTTCCCATGCTGGGCAAGGAGTCTTGGCTGGTGACTCTAGATCTCAAGGAGGCATACCTGCACGTCCCTATACGACCAGATTGCAGAAGACACCTCAGATTTCTTGCAGGATCAGAGCATTATCAATTCTCAGCATTGCCTTTTGGCTTATCTACTGCGCCCAGAGTATTCACGAAATGCCTGGCATCAGTAATTGCTCATTGCAGGCTTCAGGGAATTCAAATTTACCCATACCTGGACGACTGCCTAATACAAGCGGACAACAAGGCAAAATTAACAAAAGATTTGGAAAATGTCATACAACTGTTGCAAGCCTTGGGATACACAGTCAACATGCAAAAGTCGAGACTAGTACCATCCCAAAGGATAACATTCTTGGGTGCAGAACTGGATACATCAAATCAGATGGCTTTTCTCACAGAAGAAAAACAAAAACAACTACCAGCCTACTTCATGACATTAACAACACAAACTCTGCTTACTGCAAGGAAAGTCCTGCAAGCCCTGGGCTACATGGCATCATGCATAATATTGGTTCCACATGCCAGGCTACATATGAGAAAGCTACAGTGGTATCTAAGGAATGTATGGTCTAAACACAAGCACAGTCTAGAAGCCCAGATTCCAATAATTCCATGCCTGAAGCAAGAATTCCTGTGGTGGGCTCAGGCCTGTCAGTGGAACAGAGGCTTGCCTTTCCACAAACCTCATCCAAGCCAGACCATCACCACGGGCGCCTCAGACCTAGGATGGGGGGCACACATGGTGGACAAGTGTATTCAAGGCCTATGGACTCAAGACCAGCTGAATCTACACATAAATCTAAAGGAGATGCTGGCAGTGAAAAATGCGATCCAGGCATTCAGACCACTCCTTCAACGGGGTCATCTGCTGATAAGGACCGACAATACCACAGTCATGTGGTACATCAACAAACAGGGAGGTACACATTCATATCCTCTATGCCGGATGGCAATGGACCTGTGGAATGTGGCCCTGAATCTCAACATTCAAATTCAGGCCAGATTTGTACCAGGAAAAGAAAATTCTCTAGCAGACACCTTAAGCAGAACTACCACGGATGCTCACGAATGGATGCTGCATCCAGATATCTTCAAAGCCATAACAAAGAAATGGGGACTACCAGACATAGACCTGTTCGCCTCCCCACACAACCTCCAATTGAAGAAATTCTGCACAAGAGCATACCACCCACTTGCTTGGAGGGTGGACTCCCTTTCCTTCAGCTGGAAAAACCTGACAGCATATGCATTTCCACCTCTTCCCTTGATGTACAAAGTTCTACTGAAGATCAGAGAGGATCAGCCAAGGGTAATCCTGATAGCTCCAGACTGGCCGAGGCAACATTGGTACCGCTACTGAGAAGCATGTCTCGGACACACGCATGGCCTCTACCTCTATGTCCCTTACTTCTAACACAGGACAACTACAAGATCCTGCATCCAAACTTGAAAACACTGCAGCTAGCTGCTTGGAATATGCATAAAACAAAATAACAGGTTTATCCCAGAGGGTTAAGGACATTATCCTGGAGGCACGCAGACCTTCCACAAGGAAGACTTATTCAGCCAAGTGGAAAAGATACCTCATTTGGAGTGCAGCAAAGGGAGAAAATGTCTCATTGGCAAACATAGCACACATCCTGGAATATTTAGCAGAACTGTTCCACAATGGCCTGTCTTACTCCTCCATTAAGATTCATGCATCAGCAATTTCAGCAGAATACAACATGGATCCTCCGGTCTTCTCTCATCCTCTACTCAGGCAGTTCTTGAGAGGAATCAGAAATGTAAAACCTCCAAGGAAACCACCTTTACCTACATGGGATCTCAACTTTGTGCTGGAAAAGTTAACACTTCCTCCTTTTGAACCAGCAGCAACAGCAGAATTACAGTTCTTGTCTTGGAAAACTGCTTTCCTGCTAGCAATCACTTCAGCAAGAAGGGTATCTGAGTTACAGACATTAATGGCAGTACAACCCTTCCTTATCTTCCATCAGGACAGAGTCTCTCTGAGAACTAACCCTACCTTTATGCCAAAAGTGGTCTCCAGAGTATCATTGAACCAAGCGATTCATTTACCTACATTCTTCCCCAACCCACAGAACAGGGGGGAAAGACTACTACATACCTTGGATGTGCACAGACAATTACGCTACTGTCTGGACAGAGCTAAGACCAGCAGAAGAACTGACCAGCTTCTGGTAGCATATGCAACAGGAATGCAAGGAAAAGCAATTTCAAAACAGACAATCTCAAAATGGATAGGAAATTGCATTCGATTTTGCTACTCTTTTCATGGAAAGACAACTCCTGAAAATATCAGACCTCATTCCACAAGAGCTACAGCCACCACTACAGCTTTCCTACGAGGAGTGGCTACCAAAGACATTTTAGAAGCTGCTACTTGGAGCTCCGTGCATACATTTGCCAAGCATTATAATCTTCCCTTAAATTCTAGATCCCGAGCAGGTTTTGCAACTTCTGTTTTGCAAGGGATCTTAACTACACCATCTTTATCTTAGTGCTTCCTCCCCCAGTTTGGCTATGGTATTCTACCCATATGTTAGGACTGCAGATGCATCCTTGAAGGACATAGTACAGTTTTGTACCTACCATAAATGTAGATGTCCGATGGGTAATCCTGACTGCAGATGCATACCTACCCTCCTTCCCCTCTGTGGTATTCCTAGGGTATTTACCCCTCTTTTAGCTAGCTGGGGGAATCTATTATGGTGTATTTGTTTGTGTATATATATATATATATATATATATATATCTATATATATTCTTATATTTTTTGCTCTTTACTGTTTGGAATTATTTGCGTTTATCCAAATTTAGCCTTACCAGAGGGCACCTGGCATCTGGGGCAAGAAACACTGAGGAAAATGGCGTCGGCTGATGCCTTTATACCCAATAAACAGCAGCTATGACGTCGGGTGAAGTGCGACATCAGCCGAGGCCAGACCCAGACTTTGGAATCCGGCCGACCGAAGGGCTGCCTGAGGCAGGACAACCCATATGTTAGGACTGCAGATGCATACCTATCGGACATCTACATTTATGGTAGGTACAAAACTGTACTTTTTCCTGACTACCTAGGGCGATGTGATTATCAAAGGAGAGACTACTGTCCACCTGTGTCCCAAGGTCTCTTATCACACTTTTGGTGTTAAGCATACTACCGCCTATGTTGTTCATGGGTACAGAGTTTTTACCAAAGGGGATGACAAAGCACTTTTTGGCATTGAGCTTGAGGCCATGGCTTTGACACCAGGCATCTGTCTCAGTGAGGCCCTTTTGTAGGATGTCCACATAGTTAGGAGTTTCGATTATGGCTCCTAGTTTGCAGTCATCTGCGAACTGAGTTAGCCAAAGACCTTCTGTGTTAGCCTGTACTTCAGAGAAGTTGATACTAAAGAGGAGAGGACCCAGGACTGAACTCTGTGGTACTCCGCTTGTCACTGGTCTGAATTTGATTTTGGAGTCTGCTACTTTCACAGTGTGGGTTCTGTCAGTGAGCCAGTTGGCAACCCATCTTGTGACATAGGGATTTATACCTAGTTTAGTGAGTTTATCAATAATTCCAGAGTGGGGGGATGGCGTCAGAAGCCTTGTCAAGGTCTAGATAGGCTGTGTGAACCACCTTACCCTCGTCTATGGCTTTGGTGACGGTTTCAAAGAAGTCTGTCAGGTTTAGGAGACATGATCTGCCCTTTACAATCCCGAACTGGGTGGCGTCCAGAGTTTAGAGATTACCAATGTCTGTTTATAAGTTCCATGATGATATGTTCCATGGCCTTGCAGACCAGGCTCGTCAGGTGGTAGTTCCCGGGGTCCGTGGTGGCTCCCCTCTTGTGGAGTGGAATAACTGTCGCTGTGCATTCAGCGGGCACAAAGCCTGAGGTGAGGCTATGATTGAACATAGTACTTAGGTGAGGTGCCAGTTCATTCTGTAGTTCGTTTAAAACGCAGCCTGGGATGTTGTCTGGTCCCATGGATGCTGTGTTTGCTTTGGAGAGTGTGTTTTTCACCTGTGCAGCCATGATTACAGGAACTTTGCATTCTTCTGGTATAGAGATGGGCTCTTTAGGGGGTGAGAGGAGGGGGGGTAAAGTTAGCACTGAACCTATCTGCCAGGATGTTTGCAATATCAGTTGGGTCTGTATATTTAGTGCCATTGTGCTGTAACTCAGAGCAGATCTGAGTGTTGCCATTGAGATTCTTGACATAGCTATAGAGTACTTTGTGGTTGTCTTTAGAATCAGTGGCGGTTTTGTTTTCGTAACTAGCTTTGGAGGATTTTATCAGGGATCGTAGCTTCTTACTGAGGCTGACCAGGGATCTCCCTCCACTCATGGGATTTTACTCTCTCTTGCAACAGTTTCATCTTTCTGTTGTACAGTTTGTTTATGGCAGGGGACCACCAGATTGGCTTCCATTTTTTTGGAGGATAGAGTCTTGGTTCTGTTTTGGATAGCACGATCCATGCACTCGTGTAAGTGCTTAAAGTGCAATTGTGTAGGATTCAGTAGTCATACACCCTTTCCTTAGATTTCGTACTGGTTTTACCCACTTAAAAAGATATACATTCTGTGCAGGTAGCCAAATAGGTAAGATGTGAAAAATCACATGATGTAAAAAAATCTATTTAACTTAATACTGACACCATTCACTATAGACTTGTGCCCAGTTAAAATGTGTTAGCATTGTGGGCACCATCCACATTTATACGTGCCCCTTCTAACAGCGCTAGTTGGCGCTATAGACTCTAATAAATTCTTAAAAGACTTAGGGCATTCACCCACAACTTCCAGGACTCTTATCACATGCCAAAATCAACCACTTTCTTTTTAAATGACTTACAACATTGTTGCTATCTAATGAATAAGCTGTAATAAAATATTTTTCATTCTTAATATTTAACATTTTTAACCATGACTAAATCGACAGTTGAGGTGTCAACACCCCCCCCCCAAACAAGAATTAATCATAGCATGGTACCCATCTTGATTTATATCTTATAACCGTAGTAGGGAGTTATATATAACATGCAACCTTTTATGTATCACTTCCTCTTTAATGCTATTTGGAAATGAATCTGGATAACCCTTATTGTGAAACATGTCAATAACACTATCCACTTCCTTTAAGAAAACCTCAGTATCTGAAACCATTCGGCCACTCTGACCAACTGGCCCTTTACTACGGCTTTTTTCTGATGCTGGGGATGCCAACTTTGATAGTGTAAATACGCATTGGCAAAGGTTTTCTTTCTAAAAATTTTGGATTGAAAACATCCCAACTCCCTATTCTTAGATCCAAGTCCAAAAAAGATATTCTGTCCAGACCTACAGTGTGCAAAAATTTCAAAAAATAGGTAGTGCTATTGATGTAATTCATAAATTCATTGTTTGTCGCTCATCCCTGCCCATAAAATAAATGTCCAGGTACCGGGTATAGTGTGACTAAAAGGATGCAAAAGAACTGTTAAAAATATATTCGGCTTCCTAGTAGGCCCTGACTAAATTGGCAAAACTAGGGGTACATGCTGCCCACATTGCCACCCCCGTACATTTTTATTAATATTGTCCATCAAACTAAAGGATGTTGTTAAAAAGCACCAAATCCATCAGGAGAATAAGATTTACTCTATCATTTGAAAACAATACCTAGTTTGTGTAAACAGTCTTTCACCTAAGTTAGACCCACTTCATGTGGTATAACCAAATATAAATTCACAGCATCTATATTTTAAAAAAAAAAGTACAGCTTTCGTTAAATTCTAAGCTATTAATCCTAGATGGAAACTGCCAAAAGTCTTTACAAACTTGGGATAAAGCATCCACACAGGCCATTTAATAAGTGGTCTACAAATGTTGCTATATATTGGACTTCAGATCTATTAACGTACACTGTAGGTGTAAAAGTAGGGTTGACCAAATCTTTATGGATTTTGGGAATGCTGTAAAACTGGCTATAACTAGATGCTCATTCAGCAAAAGATCGAATTCCTTTCTTAGTTGACCCTCCATTAATAAATCATGCAATGACATATCAATCTAAGCAAAAGCAATATTAATTTCATTGTGACACTTCAACACAAGTATCAAAAGACAGCAAAGAATAAATACAGCTACAATAATCCTGGGTATCCATAACTACTACCCCCCCCCCGGTCGGGTTTCATAACCCTGATGTTACGATCTTCTATTAACTGCTTCAGTATTAACATTTCATCTTTTGAGAGATTATAAAGTCTGTTTCTATGTTGTGACATCAAAAGGTTCCTGAAGTCTAAGTCAGAAATTTTCTCAAATTTTATTTTATTTATTTATTTTTTTACATTTGTTGACCGGGATAGTCCTATTGCATAACATGTCAATTTTCAGTGGAGGCCCGGCGAGAAAAGCTCCAAACTTACAAAAAGGTAAAGACAAGCACGTTACAGTATATGCACAAACCTATTCATACAAGTTAGTCTCACATTTCAAGTCTATGAAGAATACAGTGTATATTCAAAAATAAATGCAAATATGTTAGTTTCTCTTATTAAACCTATAGGTGCAGCTTATATACAGGGTATCTGCAAAGATGTTTCGCTTTTCAAACCTTTTAGTGTAAGAGGTTAGTCGCTGTGAATAAAAAATTGCTGGGATATGGAAGTAGATGAGGCTTTAGTCAGGGTTAATACATCAGTCAGTGCAGTGGAAGGGTTAAATTTATTGGGTCTAAAAATGCTTTGCTCATTAATATCTGCACTTCTGGTTAAGCCAGGTTTAGCTTACGGGTGTATATTTTTAAATTCATTAGTAAATCTGCCAAATTATTTCACCTGGCTGGAACAAGTCCTTTCGAAAGGATGTCAGCATGTTTAACAATTAAAGGTTTGCTGTAATAGTTATAAACAGTGAAATATTTTTTTCGAATTCCATATTTCCAGTCTTAAGATGCTGGCTTGATGAAAAATCATAGTTCAACGCCGATTCTTATGTCTCTTGGAAAAATAACGCTTTGGTTTTGCTCCCTGCTGGTGGTGACAATCCTCGATGTTCTTCTGATGTAATTTCTGTTGTCCCTGCTGTCTCTGAAGTCTCTCCAACGTCCAGTCTGTTCCTCTGAAGGGGGCTGGCTGTTTGGGGAAACATCATTTTCTGTGGGTGAATTAACTTCCTGCCCTCCTCCTATTGGCGCACAATTCCTGCTCCTGTTACCATAGGAACCAGGATAAGCCAAACCGTTCCGATACTCTTCTGGGCGTCTCTGAAATTTTTTAATCTTTCTATTAACAATGTCTGAACACATATTCTCCACCTTGGAAAAAATATTTAGTCTCATAGTTCTCAAAAAGCAGGTCACTCTTCAAAGCCATATCCATTTCATCCTGCTCAGCAGATAACTGAGCTATATGTCTGTCATTCCTTTTCGCCATAAGTTTTAACATATCACAACCTGCTCTATTAAATACTATTCCAGCAAACCTCTAACTGTTAAACATGCGGATGTCCTTTTGAAAGGACTTAGTTTTGTTCCAGCCAGGAAAAGTAATTTGGCAGATTTGCTAATGGATTTAAATTTATACACCCATAAGCTAAACCTAGCTTTATGGTTTAAAAACAGCAGTGCAAATTTTAATGAGCAAAGCATTTTTAGACCCAGTACATTTAATCCTCCCTGATGTAATGATTGATGTATTTGAGAAAATTTGTGAGTTAGAGTTCAGGGATCTTTTGATGTCACAACAAAGAAATAGATTTTATAGTCTCTCAAAAGATGAAATGTAAATACTGAAGCAGTTAATAGAAGATCGTAATGTCATGGTTTTGAAACCAAACAAGGGAGTGGGCTAATGATTATGGATACCCAGGATTATTGTAGCTGTATTAATTCTTTGCGTTTTTCTGATACTTATGTTTAAGTGTCACGTAATGAAATTAATATTACTTTTGCCAAGATAAATGTCATTGCATGTTTTTTTAATGGAGAGTCAACTAAGTAGAAAGGAATTCTATCTTTTGCTGAATGACCATCCGGTTATAGCAGTTTTTTTCGGCATTACCAAAATTCATAAAGATTTGGTCAACCCTCCTTTTAGACCTGTAGTGGACGCTAATAGATCTAAAGTCCACTATAAAGCAAAATTTTTAGACCATTTATTAAAGGCCTGTGTGGATGCTTTACCCCAAGTTTGTAAAGACTTTTGGTAGTTTCTATCTAGGAATAATAGCTTAAAAGTTAGCAAGAGCTGTACTTTAACTTTAGATGTTGCGAATTTATATTTGGTTATACCACATGAAGTGGGTCTAACTTGGGTGGAAGATTGTTTACACAAATTAGGTTTTTTTTTCAAATGATAGGGTAAATCTTATTATTCTCCTGTTGGATTTGGTGCTTTCTAACACCTTTTATTTTGATGGACAATATTTCAAACAGTGTACGGGGGTGGCATTGTCGACTTAGTCTTGGCCTATTGGGAAGCCGAATATATTTTTAGCAGTTTTTTTACATCCTTTTGGTCATACTATACCCAGTATTTGGATGACATTTTATGGACAGGGACGAGCGATAAACTTTGTGTTTATGAATTACATCAATAACACGACCCATTTTTTAAAATTTTTGCACTTATCTGTCTGGACAGAATATCTTTTTTGGACATGGATCTAATTAAGAATAGGGATTTGGGTTGTTTTCTTTCCAGTATTTTTAGAAAGAAAACCTTTGTCAATGTGTATTTACAGCTATCAAAGTTGGCATCCGTGGTATCAGGAAAAAGGTGTAGTGTAAAGGGACAGTTGGTCAGAGTGGCCAATATGGTTTCATATACTGCGGTTTTCTTAAAGGAAGTAGATGGTGTTATTGACATGTTTCGCAATAGGGAATGTCCTTCTATTCCAGTGTTGCAGTATTCTACATGTGGGTTTACCCTTCTTCCATCCAGTTTGTCCGGCCAGCATTCCAAAGATTTTCAGTCCCTCTAGGTGCATCAGACATCTGACGTGGCAGCAGGAACATAGGCCATAAAAGTGACCTCTGCACACATCAGCACCCAGAATTTTTAGCCACCAGTCATACACCAGGTGCTCCTGCTTCTTGCGGACGTCTGATCAAGAATAATTCATTTAAGTACCCCGTTGGGGATCCTTTCAGTCCTACTGTTTCATGTAGTCTGTTCATGTCATCTGAAAAGGGCAAGTGTAAGTGTGGTCGGCAGATTCCCCACAGACACCCATAATCAGTGTCTCTCTTATTTAGGTAAGGAACACGACCATGAGAACTGCACTATTTGTCAGTCATTCGTCCCAAAGACCTTATGTCAGCATTTACAGGCCTTACATTTGTACTTGGAAAATCAACAATTAAAACAAATAGCGTTAGGGATGGAGGCAGAGTCCGATGCCCTGTCTGAACCACCAAAGAAGAGGGCCAAGACCTTATGGCCTACTTCTACAGCTGCGCCTCTACCGACTGTTCCTCAGTCTGTGGCCGACATCGGCTTGACCGAGGATTCGGCTTCCAGTCAGTGTGGATAAAGCGGGTACCTTGGAAGAAGCCGCACAATCTCGAGCGGACAAAATGTCCTTGGAGGCTTTACCTGTGTCTACCTTAAACTCTGGGGTAGAACCAGCGCTTATTGTGGGTATGTCAAATTCCGCTGCCATCATCCCTATGCCTGACCTGAGGCCTTCGCCCAGCCAGACATCAGCTAAGCCTCCTAAAAATAACAGAAAACCAAACATTTATCTCTTGCTTCTGAAAGCACGCCCAATTGGCAGGCCTTCAGCCAGAGTTTTTTTAATGCCTTCATGGCCCTTAGGCCTACTACTGTAGGAACCCATACCACTGCTCCTCCCCTCCTAAGTTGTAGACATCTGATTCCTGAAAGGAGGGTAGAACAATTAGAAGAGGAGGAGCTATCTGATTCCTCAGAGGATTCCCTCTCGTACTCTTCTCAGATGTTCATGTTTTCACTGTTGCAGTCATCACGTTTGGGTTATCTGCTTGCGGTAGCCCTCAGTCTGCCTGATTATCAAAGTCTTGAGTCCTGCGTCGGTTGCTGTCTCATCATCCGTGATGTCAGGTAGACAGGGGTATAAAGCATGCAGCCGACGCCATTACATCAGTCTTTTTTGCTGTGCGGTGCCCAAAGCAGAAGCAGTTTGCAAGTGCAGGTCGGCAGACTCCTGAAATTTTTGTTTGAGTTTCAGAACCGAGGTCTTCAGCTAAAACTAAGTACCCCATTGGGGAAACTTTTTCTTTCTCTAAACCGATGCAAGTAAAAGTCAATAATTTTGTCTTTCTTGTGGAAAGCAAATACCTCACAAAGATTTTCATTCGTACTGTATTCCTTGCCTAGGCCTTGACCATGACGTACCTCGCTGTCGGTTTTGTGCCTTATTTAAGCAACGAACTATTCGTCGTCTGTATATTTACGCTTTTTAATATTTTAGTACTCAGTTCAATTATCTAGATAGGTCTTTGGTCAGCCATCCGACATTCCGAAAAAATGCAAGGATATAGAGACAGGCCGCCTAGGTCCAAAGCTGCCGATGACGTTTATCCTAAGCCAGTCGCCAGTTCGCCGGTACACAGTGAGGTGCTTTTACAGCCCCCGATACCCGTTACTTCAGATTCACAGGCCTCTACTGAGACCCATTCGGAGTCCAGTATGCCACGAGATGCTTCAGCTGTGGAACCTGCGGATGTCTCCACCTTGGATGGGTCCGGAGCCGCTGTGCAGTCACTGGCTTCTGAGGGTCTATTCAGGCCTACTGACTTGCATATTAAACCAACGCCATCTTCTTCTTCAAGGCCTAAAACTCGAACTATGCCTAGAAAACAGACGCCCAGACCGCATGGTCAGCCAATTTTTTCCCTCTAAGAGACCTGGGACTGAATTTGCTTATGATACATCTGACCAGGATTCTGAAATGTCTGTTTCCTCTGAGGACCAGGATTTAACCTTGTCTACCTATGAGGATTCTGATGCAGAGGACTCTATTCCTTCTGCTTCCCCCCCCAGAGGATTTCTCTTTTGGTGAAACCCTGCATACTCTTAGGAAGCACTTTTGCTGGGAAAGCCAGGACTACTGCGATTCAAAAAAAAGAGGCTTAGGGATTTCTTACTCCTGTCCCAGCACAGGCCTTTAGCTATCCCTCCTGTACTAGACATTGTTGATTATGCCTTTTCTGAATCTAGTTTGGCCCCTGACTCTCTACCTCCTGCTCCCAGAAAACCTGATAGATATTACAGGGTTCCTGACTCTCACAAGTTCCTTTTTAAAATTCGTACTGCAGATCCTGAGACCATTTCACAGGGACCCAAGGGCATCAAGGCTACTACTGCCAAATATCCTACCCCCTCTGATAGAGACTCCAGGGCGCTGGATAGATGGGGTAAGAAAGTATACACTTCTGCAACTTTAGCCATTAGGGCCTTAACCTGCCAGTTTCATATGTTAAAGTATCAGCAGCATATCATTGGATTGCTTAAACAGAAGATTATGTTGATTCCTGACTGTGCTGAAAATAAGTATTTACAGGATTTAATGCATTCTGCTGAACAGGTTGAAAAGCATACTTTGCAATGTGGTTTTGATTCACTAGAGGCATCTTGCAGGGCTGCTGTCACTGGGTCTGTACTTAGAAGGCATGCTTGGCTTAAGGAGCAATCTTTGCCAGGTCATGTTAAAACTAAATTGCTGGATGCTCCCTCAAATCAGGACCACCTGTTTGGTAACAAAGCAGAAGATGTTCTTAAAAAGATGGGAGGAAAAAGCTAAAGCTATGCAAGCTGTTAAAGATTTCATACAAGTACAACCTCCAAGATTTAGTAGGCATTGGCCCTCCAAGAATTGGTCTTTTCCTGCCTCTTCCAGGCCTTCTCAGTCCAAACCCAGAACCAGTAGAACACCCAGACGTCAGTCCCAGGGTAAGCACACGACTAAACAGTGGGGGGCTCCCACTTCAAAATTAGGGAGTAGTAAGACTCCCCCATGGTAAACAGTCTCAATGACTTGACCTTAAAACTTCCAAGCACTTCTCAACTGACTGCTCCTTTAGGGGGAAATATTACTCTGCATGCAAAAAACTGAGAACTCATTACCCAGGAAAAATGGGTTTTAAATATAGTTTCCCAAGGATACAGATTTCACTTCCGCACATTACCAACCCCAAATGGTTGGCCAGATTTTACCCCCAAATCAGTCGACGGAGGCTCAAAATCAAGTACTCTCTCTTAAGCATAAAGGCTATTCAAACTGTACCAGAAAAGGAAAAAGGGACAAGGTTTCAACTCAGGACTTTTCCTGGTACCCACAAAAGACAACTCTTCGCGTCCTATCCTGGACCTTTCTATGTTAAACACCTTTTTTGTGATTCTAAAATTCAAGATGTTAACTCTTCATCAGTTACTTCCTATGCTAGGAAAAGATGCCTGGCTGACAACACTGGATTTAAAAGAAGCCTACCTGCACTTCCCAATCAGGGAATCTTGCAGAAGATACCTACGCTTCAAAGCAGGCTACATGCACTATCGGTTATCTGCACTGCCTTTTGGCTTATCTGCTGCGCCCAGGGTATTCACAAAGTGCCTAGCTCCAGTCATTGCATTTTGCAGGCAAAGAAATATTCAAATATACCCATACCTGGTTGATTGTCTAATTCAGGCAGAAAGCCAGGACATACTTTTGAATCATCTAGCAGTTGTACAAAAGGTGCTAACATGTCTGGAGTACACCATAAACAAAAAGAAATCACATCTAGTACCCTATCAACAAATTATATTCCTGGGAGCAAGCTTGAACACACCTTCCCAGATGGCTTTCCTCATGCCGGAGAAACAAATTAATTTCACAACTTACTTCCAACTAATGGCCACAAAAACCCTGCAGTCTACAAGGCAAATACTGCAAGCCTTGGGGTTCATGGCCTCCTGCATTCTATTAATTCCATATGCAGGACTGCATATGAGGAAACTACAATGGTATCTAAAAAGCCTATGATGTCAACATTCTCAGGATCTAGAAGCAATGATTCCTATCATACCTTGCCTACAGTTAGAGT
This sequence comes from Protopterus annectens, assembly GCF_019279795.1. Taxonomy (NCBI): domain Eukaryota; kingdom Metazoa; phylum Chordata; order Ceratodontiformes; family Protopteridae; genus Protopterus; species Protopterus annectens. The sequence goes on along the minus strand of NC_056747.1, from coordinate 1,214,752,639 downwards.
TCCTTTGGTGGGCAGAGGCCTGCCACGAAAACAAGGGATTACCATTCACTCTACCCCCTGCCGCCCAAACCATAACAGATGCATCAGACTATGCATGGGGGGCTCACCTGGCAGGGAAGTGCATTCAGGGCAAATGGAACCCAAGTCGAATGCACCTGCATATCAATCAAAAAGAAATTTTAGCTGTACAGAATGCTTACAGCCTTCAAGGACCTCATTCTTCCTGGGCAATTGATGGTAAGGACAGACAACACCAGTGTTATGTGGTACATAAGTGGGGGGGGGTACCCATTCTTACACCTCTGCAGACTAGCCATGGCTCTGCGGAACACAGCCTTGAGCTACCAGGTGCATCTACAGGCTCAATTCCTGCAAGGAAAACTAAATACACTGGCAGAATAACTCAGCAGAAATCTCATGGACCCACACGAGTGGAAACTGGAACCAAAGATTTTCAAATGGGGGAGCCCAGATATAGACCTGTTTGCCTCCCTCCTGAAGTACCAATTGGACAAATTCTGCACAAGGACTCCCCACAAATGAACTTGGAAAGGTGATGCTCTGTCCTTCAGCTGGCAAAATCTATCAGTTTATGCCTTTCCTCCTCTGCCTTTCCTCTCCAAAGTACTACTAAAGATCAAACAGGACAAACCAAGGACGAAACTGATTGCAACAGACTGGCCACGCCAACATTGGTGCCCCCTCTTGCGCAGTTTGTCACTGCTGGCTGCATGGCACCTGCCTCAGACCCCTACCCTGCTGTGACAGCAGGAGAGTCAGATTCTGCACCCTTAGCTTCAAACCCTGACCCTGGCAGCCTGGCTAATTTCCTAATCTCTCCATTATGATCCCTCAACAAACAAGTTTTGGATGTTATTTTGGAGGCAAGGGGGCCTACTACTAGAAAATATTTTGCTGATAAATGGAAATGATTCTGTGCCTGGAACCAAACTCAAGTGATGGGCACAGCAGCACCCAGTTTACCTCAGATTCTTCAGTTCTTAACTGAGATGCTTCACAAGGGCCTTTTTTTTCCCTCCATCAAAATTCACGCCTCAGCCATTTCAGCTCACTACAATACGGAACCACCACTCTTCTCTCATCCACTGCTCAAGCAGTTCCTCAGAGGGGCCAATAACTTAAGACCACCCAGGAGAGTCCCAACTCCAGCCTGGGACCTTAACTTTGTATTGGAAAAACTCACTCTTCCTCCCTTTGAGCCAGCTGCAAGTGCAGAGTTAAAATTTCTTTCTTGGAAAACAGCCTTCTTTTTAGCAATTATTTCAGCAAGAAGGGTATCTGAACTACAGGCCCTTATGGCAGTGGAGCCTTTCATCATATTTCATGCGGGCAAGGTGTCCCTCAGGACCAAACCTTCCTTCATGCCCAGGGTGGTATCCAGTGTGGCTTTTAATCAGTCCAGTCATTTGCCAACCTTCTTTTCTAATCCACAGAACAAAGGGGAAAGGATACTGCACTCCTTAGGTGTGCACAGACGGCTTAGATTTTACTTAGGACTAAACCTCAAAGGAAATCTGAACTGCTGGTGATATTTGCTGCAGGGGCAGAGGGGAAGGCTATTTCAAAGCCAACAATTTCTGCTATAAGCACCATGGAAAACCTGTCCCACAGGGATTAGACCCCCATTCAACCAGGGCTGCATCTACCTCTACTCTTTCTCAGAGGTGTGCCTACCAGGGACATCCTAGAAGCTGATACCTGGAGTTCTGTACATTCTTTCACCAAACATTACCATTTACCAATTTTCTCTAAATCCAGAGCTGGCTTTGCCACTGCAGTCTTGCATGCCCCGTATAGCTGGTCCTAATGCTATCTGAATGCCTCCTCCATCCTTAGCTTTTGGAATCTACCCAAATGTGATGACTGCAACAGTGAAACACGAAGAACATAGTATTGTTGTTGTACACTTACCATAAATGTAGATGTTTGAGTGAATTCACTGTTGCAGTCTGGCTTACCCTCCTTCCAGCCCTTGACTTCTTTTGGCTGTACCTTTACTTTCCTTTACTGTGCTAAAAAGCTTTTTCGGTGTATTTGCTTTTTTGTTGGTGTAACCTTGTGTGTGTATACACACACACACCCACACACACACACACACACATATATATAGATATAGATATATATATATATATATATAGATATAGATATAGATATATAGATATATATTTGTGTGTATATATATCTGTGTGTGTGTATATGTGTGTGTGTATATATATATATATATATATATATATATATATATACACATATATATATATATATATATACACACACACATATATATATATATATACACATATAGATGGGCCTGCTAGTTGAGTATTATCGTAGTGAGATCACTAGAATCAAAGTTGAGTTAGAAAACTTGGACAAATGTATTAGAACCTTTGATGCTTTCAAAACCTTGGCTTCATTATATTTAGGTATTGAAGCTAAGGTTAAGAGACATAGACTGTCTGTGATTTCAAGAAAACAGGGCAAATTACGGAGAGACCTAGCAGCCTATGCAGCACAGAAAGCTTATACCTTAAAAACTGCACAGTTTAAAGGAAATGCTGTCGCTTTTAGTACAAGTAATACAGACAGCATTTTAGGAAATAACAACAACAAATCAAATGTCTCTAAGTCAAACATTGTGGTTTCTAAGCCTATTAATTCTGTTGTTTCTGTTAATGACAATGATGTCAATGGTTTGGACTCTTTTCAAGGGGACAATAGTACTGAAGTAATGACTGAAAACCAAATCAAAGGTCCTTTTTTAATGGACAGTGCTGGAGTCAAAAAGACTCCCAAGTGGACCAACAAGGTACAAATGAGGAACACAGGGAGAGCAAAGGGGAGGAAGAAATATTAGACTTTCAAATGAGTTTTGTTAATTTAACTGACATTGTTTTTTCAGACAATATGATTTCTGTTTTGAAAAAAAGGTTTCACCTTTATTCCTAACAACTAATGTGATACAACAAGACTTATTGTTGATCTTAAATTATATTGTAGGAAGTTCAATTTGAAATTCATATTTGATAACACTGTGTTAGGGGAAAAACTTGATAAAAACAGCTATGTAAAAAGTACTTACAACCCTTTGCTTAATACTACATTGGCTGTGTTTAACAAACAATGTGAAAATGATTTTAGGTTCATTGACAGGAATATTAATTATGTGCCTAATCTCACAGAAGGAGAATTTTCAGCCTTGAACTTAATGGCTAAAAACAAAGAACAACGAATAATGAAGGCAGATAAGGGCGGAACAATAGTGATCATGGCTCAAACTGATTATACACAAAGCATTAATAACATGTTGGCTGACATTCGAAATTATGTTAAAGTAGATAATAGAGCAGTACAAGAAAGTTTTGGTAAGTTAGACTGTCATTTATTTGATTTATTTAGTGAAGGCAGTATTGATTACAACACTTACACTTTCTTGTACACAGAGTTTCCAAAAGTAGCTAAGATGTTTGGAATACCAAAGGTGCACAAGAGAGAGGGGGATTTGAAATTTAGACCAATCATTTCAGCTTCAGGTAGTAAAACTGAAACAATTTCAGTATGGTTGGATGACATCTTGAATCCCATAGTGCAGAAATCTAGATTTTATCTAAGAGACTCTTGGCACTTGTTAGAGTTATTAAAAGAAATCAATTTAGACAGAGCTGATATCCATCTAAATTTTGTTTCTCTTGATGTTGAGTCCCTTTATACCAGCATTGATCAAAATGAGGGTATAGAATTTATGAGGGACTATTTAAGTAGGCACACAAGTTTGGACAACACTTTAATTAATACTTGTAGTTGCCTCATGGAATTGGTGCTTGATAATAATTTTTTTAAGTTTGATGGTATTCTGTACAAACAAACATCGGGTGTAGCTATGGGGTCCAG